>NW_021821056.1:0-113872 GCF_901001135.1 Rhinatrema bivittatum | reverse complement strand
CATATCGTCTCCAAACAGTGTTATCGTTTAAAACCACGATTTCACAGTGTCAGAAGAGCATCTATTTGTATATCCAAATGAGAATTTTTAAGGCTTCACCGTCTGCGTCTAACATAACTTGAGATACAAGGGCTGCCCAAAAAGAAGGAGTCCTCTATCACGTCCGTTTATGACCGTACCGGGTAGAAGAGTCCAAGGGAATCAATATCAATCAAATAATCAGAGATTCCTGAAAAACTATTGAATTTTAAATTGTAGCGTACTGTTATAAATAGTGATCCCCACATTCAGAAGCTTGAAAACAGACTCTCTTCATGCAATATTCTTAAAGAAGAGCACAAGCATAGAGTTCAATGTATTCCATAAGACACAAGCATACCAGTGTGGGAGAAACAAAGCAGGATCTAGATCAAAGAATACCATTATCTTTTCATTCAAACCCGCTGGGTCATTGTGTTGAGCCAGTAGATCCAGAAACTGTTCCCGCATGTTTAAACGGGCTTGAATGTCACCACCACGTGGGCCACAATACACCTGTTCCACAACTAGCCACTTCAAATCAACAAACTTATGTTGGGCATTGATGCAGTGTTGTACCAACGGTGCCGTAATTTTCCCGTCTTGATACAACTTCTATGTTCAATGAGCCTAGTTCGGATCTTCCGTTTTGTACGGCCAATGTATAACAAATTACATGGACACTGTATCGCGTATATGACTTTCTCAGAATCGCAATCAGTGAGTGTGTTCAATCAGGACCCTGTCTGAATTTGGTACTTTCCACTGATTGCCTTTCCAAGCCAGACTGCACATATCACAGTGGCCACACTCTCGGTGACCACGGTTGGCAGGGGTATATTAGTAGATGTAAAGGTGGATTTTACCCACCATGTCTCAATATTCTGACCCCTGAAAAATGCAATCTTGGTCCCTCAGGAAGATGGAATGTAAAGACAAAATGTTCCAATGTGACTTTAATGCTCATCACTATACTGGCTTGTTTGCAATATTGTAGAGTGCATGTGGTCTTCTGTGAGAAAGGACGCTGTTGATATTGTAACAATAGGGGTCTATTTGCATATAGCGCCTCTTGTAGGCTTTCTTCACAATTGTATTCGGGTATCCACGCTGAGCAAATCTCGCCATTAAATCTGGAGCTTGTGCCTTAAATTCAGCTACTGTAGAACAAATACGTCTTAGACGTAAAAATTGCGAAATAGGGAGTCCATTCTCAGGCCCAAGGGGTGGTCGCTTGAGTATCTAAGATAGTTGTTACGATCTATTGTCTTCCTATAGAGGGTGGTTTTTATCCTGTCCTTGTCACGTTGGATCAAATATCCAAAAATGAATGGATTGTCGGTCATATGTGCAGTAAATTAAAATTATTGTCATTGTATTAATCCATGAGAGGAACAATTGCAATTTCGCTTCAGATGCACCCAGATAAAAAATATGTCATCTATGTATCTTTGTAAATTACAATATCTGCAAACCAATGTGATGTATACAATTTCTCGACCTCAAAACCCACCATGTATAGATTGGCAATGTCAGGGGCAACCGTAGCCCCCATCGCCACCCCTTTTATTTGAAGGTACATGGTACATCAATTTAAAGAAATTTTTGAATACTACTAACTCCAAAAGTCTCAGCAGGAAGCCCGTCGGGACCGAGTGAGGGCGGGGGCGAGAATGAAAATTTTTCCAACAGTTCAATGCTTCCGTTGTGGGATGTTAGTGTATAAAGCGGTCACGTCAAGGGTAACCAACCAAAATTCTTCCGGTAAATCTGAGACTTCTTCCAATATTCGGAGCATATGGGAGTATCTTGCAGGAATGAACGGGCCTCTTGTACATGAGGCTTCAAAAGAAATCAAGATACATCGATAAAGGTTCTAATATAGAACCTTACTGGAGACTATAGGGCGTCCGGGCGGAGATCTAACATCCTTATGGATTTTGTGGAGGGTATATAATACCGGCATCACCGGTTGTGATGGCCCTCCAGTGCCCGGGCTTCTCTAGAAGTAACATATCCTTCTTGCAAACCTTTTTCTACCAATTCATCAATGATCTCTCGTATCCCGTCTGTAGGATCACTTGTTTAAGATTTGATAATACTCCCTTTGATCTAATTGCCGATGAATTTCCAATACATAATCTACTGTATTCTGATCACAGTGGCCCCACCTTATCCGCCGGTTTCACTATAATTGTGGGTTGGCTGCGAGTTGTTTAATAGCATAATATTGATTGTATGACCAATCTGACGCTCTGGAGTAACCCACCATTCGGCCTGCTCTTCTAATGGCCCACATCTCTTAACACTAACTGCATGAAAGTTGCAATTGCAGGATCCATAGGGCCCGGCGGTATCCATGTGGATCGGGGAGGGAGTTATAATCGAGTGGTCCCAAGACACTGATCTTTAAAGAAACAATTGCAGTTGCAATCGTCTAAAGAATCGGTGTAAATCAATCCTAGTTTTAAAGAATTGTATTTGCAAAAGGGAATATAAGATAAACCTTATCCAACGCCTCTCGCATATCAGATAACTCCATTTTTGAGATGTTTATAACTCCCGTATCTATTGGTCGTACTCTCATCCTTAAAAATTCTGTTGGTTGCGGTACTGCGACCGTGTCGTTGGACCTTGCCAGTTGGACGTTCTTGTCCCCTGCGACCTCTGTACGGTCTTGAAAAATTGGACTCCTGTTTATACCTAAAAAAGGAGCTGATTGTGTTGTAGTTGACTTTCTCCTTTCATCTTCTCCCCCACTATGACTGGAATCATCCGATGAGTCTTGGAACGTAACGTGAGGGCGCCTTCTAGTGGCTTTTCTATTTTTCCAAAAATAAATGTTATCAGTTTATAATCTGTTCGTCTCTACGGAGTTTTTGTATTTTGAACTGCTTAAGCTGAGTCTTGAATTGTGCTATGTCTTGTTCTAATTTGGCTGTAGATGCTTCTACTGTTTCCAAATCTACCGTAGCAGATAACTGGTACGTATCTCATCAACTTCTTTCTTATTTTCATTCACTGATACGGGAGTTATATAAACATCTCAAAAATGGAGTTATCTGAGACGATGCGAGAGGCGTTGGATAAAGGTTTATCTTATATTCCCTTTTGCAAATACAATTCTTTTAAAACTAGGATTGATTTACACCGATTCTTTAGACGATTGCAACTGCAATTGTTCTTTAAAGATCAGGTGTCTTGGGACCACTCGATTATAACTCCCCGATCCACATGGATACCGCCGGGCCCTATGGATCCTGCAATTGCAACTTTCATGCAGTTAGTGTTAAGAGATGTGGGCCAGTTAGAAGAGCAAGGCCGAATGGTGGGTTACTCCAGAGCGTCAGATTGGTCATACAATCAATATTATGCTATTAAACAACTCGCAGCCAACCCACATATTATAGTGAAACCGGCGGATAAGGGTGGGGCCACTGTGATTCAGAATACAGTAGATTATGTATTGGAAATTCATCGGCAATTAGATCAAAGGGAGTATTATCAAATCTTAACAAGTGATCCTACAGACGGGATACGAGAGATCATTGATGAATTGGTAGAAAAAGGTTTGCAAGAAGGATATGTTACTTCTAGAGAAGCCCGGGCACTGAGGGTCCATCAACCGGTGATGCCGGTATTATATACCCTCCCAAAAATCCATAAGGATGTTAGATCTCCGCCCGGACGCCCTATAGTCTCCAGTAAAGGTTCTATATTAGAACCTTTATCGATGTATCTTGATTTCTTTTGAAGCCTCATGTACAAGAGGCCCGTTCATTCCTGCAAGATACATCCCATATGCTCCGAAATTGGAAGAAGTCTCAGATTTACCGGAAGAATTTTGGTTGGTTACCCTTGACGTGACCGCTTTATACACTAACATCCCACAACGGGAAGCATTTGAACTGTTGGAAAAAATTTTTCATTCTCGCCCCCGCCCTCACTCGGTCCGACGGGCTTCCTGCTGAGACTTTTGGAGTTAGTAGTATTCAAAAATTTCTTTAAATTTGATGATACCATGTACCTTCAAATAAAAGGGGTGGCGATGGGGGCTACGGTTGCCCCTGACATTGCCAATCTATACATGGTGGGTTTTGAGGTCGAGAAATTGTATACATCACATTGGTTTGCAGATATTGTAATTTACAAAAGATACATAGATGACATATTTTTTATCTGGGGTGCATCTGAAGCGAAATTGCAATTGTTCCTCTCATGGATTAATACAATTGACAATAATTTACAATTTACTGCACATATAGACCGACAATCCATTTCATTTTTGGATATTTTGATCCAACGTGACAAGGACAGGATAAAAACCACCCTCTATAGGAAGACAATAGATCGTAACAACTATCTTAGATACTCAAGCGACCACCCCTTGGGCCTGAAGAATGGACTCCCTATTTCGCAATTTTTACGTCTAAGACGTATTTGTTCTACAGTAGCTGAATTTAAGGCACAAGCTCCAGATTTAATGGCGAGATTTGCTCAGCGTGGATACCCGAATACAATTGTGAAGAAAGCCTACAAGAGGGCGCTATATGCAAATAGACCCCTATTGTTACAATATCAACAGCGTCCTTTCTCACAGAAGACCACATGCACTCTACAATATTGCAAACAAGCCAGTATAGTGATGAGCATTATTAAGTCACATTGGAACATTTTGTCTTTACATTCCATCTTCCATGAGGGACCAAGATTTGCATTTTTCAGGGGTCAGAATATTAGAGACATGGTGGTAAAATCCACCTTTACATCTACTAATATACCCCTGCCAACCGGTGGTCACCGAGAGTGTGGCCCACTGTGATATGTGCAGTCTGGCTTGGAAAGGCAATCAGTGGAAAGTACCAAATTCAGACAGGGTCCTGAAGTTGAACACACTCACTGATTGCGATTCTGAGAAAGTCATATACGCGATACAGTGTCCATGTAATTTGTTATACATTGGCCGTACAAAACGGAAGATCCGAACTAGGCTCATTGAACATAGAAGTTGTATCAAGACGGGAAAAATTACGGCACCGTTGGTACAACACTGCATCAATGCCCAACATAAGTTTGTTGATTTGAAGTGGCTAGTTGTGGAACAGGTGTATTGTGGCCCACGTGGTGGTGACATTCAAGCCCGTTTAAACATGCGGGAACAGTTCTGGATCTACTGGCTCAACACAATAGACCCAGCGGGTTTGAATGAAAAGATAAATTGGTATTCTTTGATCTAGATCCTGCTGTTTCTCCCACACTGGTATGCTTGTGTCTTATGGAATACATTGAACTCTATGCTTGTGCTCTTCTTTAAGAATATTGCATGAAGAGAGTCTGTTTTCAAGCTTCTGAATGTGGGATCACTATTTATAACAGTACGCTACAATTTAAAATTCAATAGTTTTCAGGAATCTCTGATATTTGATTGATATTGATTCCCTTGGACTCTTCTACCCGGTACGTCATAAACGGACGTGATAGAGGACTCCTTCTTTTTGGGCAGCCTTGTATCTCAAGTTATGTTAGACGCAGACGGTGAAGCCTTAAAATGCTCATTTGGATATACAAATAGATGCTCTTCTGAGCACTGTGAAATCGTGGTTTTAAACGATAACACTGTTTGGAGACGATATGGACGCCCAAGGGACTTCCGACGTGAAGGAAAACTGCGTATGATGACGTCAGTTCCGGTCCAGGGTATATAAGTTTCACTTCAATGGACGCCATTTAAAATACAAGGGCGGCGAGACTCGGCCGCCGAAAAATGAAGACAGCTCTAAAAAAGCCAAAAAATTGAGAGAATGAAGGAGGCAAATCGCGGTTTGAAGCTGGGCAATTCGTGAAGTTTCAGATACAGAAGGATATCCCCCTGAGGCAGAACTTTGGGTTCGAAACACGCGCGTGTCGGGGAGAGGGACACCAGCCAAAATTTGGCAACAACAGATGAGTATTGCGATTCCTCTCGTATCGTTTGACACCTTTGTGCTATATACAGCGGTGATTTAATGCCCATCATCGATCATTTTGCTTGACATTTTAAAAAAAGAAAAAATTACAAAAAAGTTAAAAACGTTATAATTAAAGCAAGGTGGCCCTATACCTAATTAGGAGTCTGTATGATGGTGACAGACCCTTAGAGTGAGGGGCCTACATATATTTGGCAATATTGATTTATACGAATCAATTACCAGTGTTACAATTGTGTTTGGTTTTGTGTGTTCACGAATAAGGTACGCTGGAATACAGTGTGTGAAAGGGTAGAGGTTTGTGATTGATATCGTAATTTTACCCTATGGCTACCTCTGAAAGTGACTGGAAAGACACCTTGAGTTTCTCCGATACACAGATTGCCGCGATAGTACAACAGATATCACTGTTTGACAGTGATGACCCAAATGAGAATAAAAAATCTTGGGCGGATTTAACGTTAGCGTCTAAAACATTAATTCGGTCTGAGTTACATCAGGCAACAATTGTCGAATATATCAAACAACACATGATTCCTAGGGGCCTGAGGGTCCAAAAAGGTCCTTTGATGTTCCAGGATGATGAAGAGTTCGTCACTCGATGGATAGCAATTTTAAACAAATGCTCGCTTGACCTGATGGTCTTGATAGTTGAACGCTTAACCATTTCAGTGAATGAAAATAAGAAAGAAGTTGATGAGATACGTACACAGTTATCTGCTACGGTAGATTTGGAAACAGTAGAAGCATCTACAGCCAAATTAGAACAAGACATAGCACAATTCAAGACTCAGCTTAAGCAGTTCAAAATACAAAAACTCCGTAGAGACGAAACAGATTATAAAACTGATAACATTTATTTTGGAAAAATAGAAAAGCCACTAGAAGGCGCCCTCACGTTACGTTCCAAGACTCATCGGATGATTCCAGTCATAGTGGGGGAGAAGATGAAAGGAGAAAGTCAACTACAACACAATCAGCTCCTTTTTTAGGTATAAACAAGGAGTCCAATTTTTCAAGACCGTACAGAGGTCGCAGGGGGACAAGAACGTCCAACTGGCAAGGTCCAACGACACGGTCGCAGTACCGCAACCAACAGAATTTTTAAGGATGAGAGTACGACCAATAGATACGGGAGTTATAACATCTCAAAAATGGAGTTATCTGAGACGATGCGAGAGGCGTTGGATAAAGGTTTATCTTATATTCCCTTTTGCAAATACAATTCTTTTAAAACTAGGATTGATTTACACCGATTCTTTAGACGATTGCAACTGCAATTGTTCTTTAAAGATCAGGTGTCTTGGGACCACTCGATTATAACTCCCCGATCCACATGGATACCGCCGGGCCCTATGGATCCTGCAATTGCAACTTTCATGCAGTTAGTGTTAAGAGATGTGGGCCAGTTAGAAGAGCAAGGCCGAATGGTGGGTTACTCCAGAGCGTCAGATTGGTCATACAATCAATATTATGCTATTAAACAACTCGCAGCCAACCCACATATTATAGTGAAACCGGCGGATAAGGGTGGGGCCACTGTGATTCAGAATACAGTAGATTATGTATTGGAAATTCATCGGCAATTAGATCAAAGGGAGTATTATCAAATCTTAACAAGTGATCCTACAGACGAGATACGAGAGATCATTGATGAATTGGTAGAAAAAGGTTTGCAAGAAGGATATGTTACTTCTAGAGAAGCCCGGGCACTGAGGGTCCATCAACCGGTGATGCCGGTATTATATACCCTCCCAAAAATCCATAAGGATGTTAGATCTCCGCCCGGACGCCCTATAGTCTCCAGTAAAGGTTCTATATTAGAACCTTTATCGATGTATCTTGATTTCTTTTTGAAGCCTCATGTACAAGAGGCCCGTTCATTCCTGCAAGATACATCCCATATGCTCCGAATATTGGAAGAAGTCTCAGATTTACCGGAAGAATTTTGGTTGGTTACCCTTGACGTGACCGCTTTATACACTAACATCCCACAACGGGAAGCATTTGAACTGTTGGAAAAAATTTTTCATTCTCGCCCCCGCCCTCACTCGGTCCCGACGGGCTTCCTGCTGAGACTTTTGGAGTTAGTAGTATTCAAAAATTTCTTTAAATTTGATGATACCATGTACCTTCAAATAAAAGGGGTGGCGATGGGGGCTACGGTTGCCCCTGACATTGCCAATCTATACATGGTGGGTTTTGAGGTCGAGAAATTGTATACATCACATTGGTTTGCAGATATTGTAATTTACAAAAGATACATAGATGACATATTTTTTATCTGGGGTGCATCTGAAGCGAAATTGCAATTGTTCCTCTCATGGATTAATACAATTGACAATAATTTACAATTTACTGCACATATAGACCGACAATCCATTTCATTTTTGGATATTTTGATCCAACGTGACAAGGACAGGATAAAAACCACCCTCTATAGGAAGACAATAGATCGTAACAACTATCTTAGATACTCAAGCGACCACCCCTTGGGCCTGAAGAATGGACTCCCTATTTCGCAATTTTTACGTCTAAGACGTATTTGTTCTACAGTAGCTGAATTTAAGGCACAAGCTCCAGATTTAATGGCGAGATTTGCTCAGCGTGGATACCCGAATACAATTGTGAAGAAAGCCTACAAGAGGGCGCTATATGCAAATAGACCCCTATTGTTACAATATCAACAGCGTCCTTTCTCACAGAAGACCACATGCACTCTACAATATTGCAAACAAGCCAGTATAGTGATGAGCATTATTAAGTCACATTGGAACATTTTGTCTTTACATTCCATCTTCCATGAGGGACCAAGATTTGCATTTTTCAGGGGTCAGAATATTAGAGACATGGTGGTAAAATCCACCTTTACATCTACTAATATACCCCTGCCAACCGGTGGTCACCGAGAGTGTGGCCACTGTGATATGTGCAGTCTGGCTTGGAAAGGCAATCAGTGGAAAGTACCAAATTCAGACAGGGTCCTGAAGTTGAACACACTCACTGATTGCGATTCTGAGAAAGTCATATACGCGATACAGTGTCCATGTAATTTGTTATACATTGGCCGTACAAAACGGAAGATCCGAACTAGGCTCATTGAACATAGAAGTTGTATCAAGACGGGAAAAATTACGGCACCGTTGGTACAACACTGCATCAATGCCCAACATAAGTTTGTTGATTTGAAGTGGCTAGTTGTGGAACAGGTGTATTGTGGCCCACGTGGTGGTGACATTCAAGCCCGTTTAAACATGCGGGAACAGTTCTGGATCTACTGGCTCAACACAATAGACCCAGCGGGTTTGAATGAAAAGATAAATTGGTATTCTTTGATCTAGATCCTGCTGTTTCTCCCACACTGGTATGCTTGTGTCTTATGGAATACATTGAACTCTATGCTTGTGCTCTTCTTTAAGAATATTGCATGAAGAGAGTCTGTTTTCAAGCTTCTGAATGTGGGATCACTATTTATAACAGTACGCTACAATTTAAAATTCAATAGTTTTCAGGAATCTCTGATTATTTGATTGATATTGATTCCCTTGGACTCTTCTACCCGGTACGTCATAAACGGACGTGATAGAGGACTCCTTCTTTTTGGGCAGCCTTGTATCTCAAGTTATGTTAGACGCAGACGGTGAAGCCTTAAAATGCTCATTTGGATATACAAATAGATGCTCTTCTGAGCACTGTGAAATCGTGGTTTTAAACGATAACACTGTTTGGAGACGATATGGACGCCCAAGGGACTTCCGACGTGAAGGAAAACTGTGTATGATGACGTCAGTTCCGGTCCAGGGTATATAAGTTTCACTTCAATGGGACGCCATTTAAAATACAAGGGCGGCGAGACTCGGCCGCCGAAAAATGAAGACAGCTCTAAAAAAGCCAAAAAATTGAGAGAATGAAGGAGGCAAATCGCGGTTTGAAGCTGGGCAATTCGTGAAGTTTCAGATACAGAAGGATATCCCCCTGAGGCAGAACTTTGGGTTCGAAACACGCGCGTGTCGGGGAGAGGGACACCAGCCAAAATTTGGCAACAACAGATGAGTATTGCGATTCCTCTCGTATCGTTTGACACCTTTGTGCTATATACAGCGGTGATTTAATGCCCATCATCGATCATTTTGCTTGACATTTTAAAAAAAGAAAAAATTACAAAAAGTTAAAAACGTTATAATTAAAGCAAGGTGGCCCTATACCTAATTAGGAGTCTGTATGATGGTGACAGACCCTTAGAGTGAGGGGCCTACATATATTTGGCAATATTGATTTATACGAATCAATTACCAGTGTTACAATTGTGTTTGGTTTTGTGTGTTCACGAATAAGGTACGCTGGAATACAGTGTGTGAAAGGGTAGAGGTTTGTGATTGATATCGTAATTTTACCCTATGGCTACCTCTGAAAGTGACTGGAAAGACACCTTGAGTTTCTCCGATACACAGATTGCCGCGATAGTACAACAGATATCACTGTTTGACAGTGATGACCCAAATGAGAATAAAAAATCTTGGGCGGATTTAACGTTAGCGTCTAAAACATTAATTCGGTCTGAGTTACATCAGGCAACAATTGTCGAATATATCAAACAACACATGATTCCTAGGGGCCTGAGGGTCCAAAAAGGTCCTTTGATGTTCCAGGATGATGAAGAGTTCGTCACTCGATGGATAGCAATTTTAAACAAATGCTCGCTTGACCTGATGGTCTTGATAGTTGAACGCTTAACCATTTCAGTGAATGAAAATAAGAAAGAAGTTGATGAGATACGTACACAGTTATCTGCTACGGTAGATTTGGAAACAGTAGAAGCATCTACAGCCAAATTAGAACAAGACATAGCACAATTCAAGACTCAGCTTAAGCAGTTCAAAATACAAAAACTCCGTAGAGACGAAACAGATTATAAAACTGATAACATTTATTTTTGGAAAAATAGAAAAGCCACTAGAAGGCGCCCTCACGTTACGTTCCAAGACTCATCGGATGATTCCAGTCATAGTGGGGGAGAAGATGAAAGGAGAAAGTCAACTACAACACAATCAGCTCCTTTTTTAGGTATAAACAAGGAGTCCAATTTTTCAAGACCGTACAGAGGTCGCAGGGGGACAAGAACGTCCAACTGGCAAGGTCCAACGACACGGTCGCAGTACCGCAACCAACAGAATTTTTAAGGATGAGAGTACGACCAATAGATACGGGAGTTATAAACATCTCAAAAATGGAGTTATCTGAGACGATGCGAGAGGCGTTGGATAAAGGTTTATCTTATATTCCCTTTTGCAAATACAATTCTTTTAAAACTAGGATTGATTTACACCGATTCTTTAGACGATTGCAACTGCAATTGTTCTTTAAAGATCAGGTGTCTTGGGACCACTCGATTATAACTCCCCGATCCACATGGATACCGCCGGGCCCTATGGATCCTGCAATTGCAACTTTCATGCAGTTAGTGTTAAGAGATGTGGGCCAGTTAGAAGAGCAAGGCCGAATGGTGGGTTACTCCAGAGCGTCAGATTGGTCATACAATCAATATTATGCTATTAAACAACTCGCAGCCAACCCACATATTATAGTGAAACCGGCGGATAAGGGTGGGGCCACTGTGATTCAGAATACAGTAGATTATGTATTGGAAATTCATCGGCAATTAGATCAAAGGGAGTATTATCAAATCTTAACAAGTGATCCTACAGACGAGATACGAGAGATCATTGATGAATTGGTAGAAAAAGGTTTGCAAGAAGGATATGTTACTTCTAGAGAAGCCCGGGCACTGAGGGTCCATCAACCGGTGATGCCGGTATTATATACCCTCCCAAAAATCCATAAGGATGTTAGATCTCCGCCCGGACGCCCTATAGTCTCCAGTAAAGGTTCTATATTAGAACCTTTATCGATGTATCTTGATTTCTTTTTGAAGCCTCATGTACAAGAGGCCCGTTCATTCCTGCAAGATACATCCCATATGCTCCGAATATTGGAAGAAGTCTCAGATTTACCGGAAGAATTTTGGTTGGTTACCCTTGACGTGACCGCTTTATACACTAACATCCCACAACGGGAAGCATTTGAACTGTTGGAAAAAATTTTTCATTCTCGCCCCCGCCCTCACTCGGTCCCGACGGGCTTCCTGCTGAGACTTTTGGAGTTAGTAGTATTCAAAAATTTCTTTAAATTTGATGATACCATGTACCTTCAAATAAAAGGGGTGGCGATGGGGGCTACGGTTGCCCCTGACATTGCCAATCTATACATGGTGGGTTTTGAGGTCGAGAAATTGTATACATCACATTGGTTTGCAGATATTGTAATTTACAAAAGATACATAGATGACATATTTTTTATCTGGGGTGCATCTGAAGCGAAATTGCAATTGTTCCTCTCATGGATTAATACAATTGACAATAATTTACAATTTACTGCACATATAGACCGACAATCCATTTCATTTTTGGATATTTTGATCCAACGTGACAAGGACAGGATAAAAACCACCCTCTATAGGAAGACAATAGATCGTAACAACTATCTTAGATACTCAAGCGACCACCCCTTGGGCCTGAAGAATGGACTCCCTATTTCGCAATTTTTACGTCTAAGACGTATTTGTTCTACAGTAGCTGAATTTAAGGCACAAGCTCCAGATTTAATGGCGAGATTTGCTCAGCGTGGATACCCGAATACAATTGTGAAGAAAGCCTACAAGAGGGCGCTATATGCAAATAGACCCCTATTGTTACAATATCAACAGCGTCCTTTCTCACAGAAGACCACATGCACTCTACAATATTGCAAACAAGCCAGTATAGTGATGAGCATTATTAAGTCACATTGGAACATTTTGTCTTTACATTCCATCTTCCATGAGGGACCAAGATTTGCATTTTTCAGGGGTCAGAATATTAGAGACATGGTGGTAAAATCCACCTTTACATCTACTAATATACCCCTGCCAACCGGTGGTCACCGAGAGTGTGGCCACTGTGATATGTGCAGTCTGGCTTGGAAAGGCAATCAGTGGAAAGTACCAAATTCAGACAGGGTCCTGAAGTTGAACACACTCACTGATTGCGATTCTGAGAAAGTCATATACGCGATACAGTGTCCATGTAATTTGTTATACATTGGCCGTACAAAACGGAAGATCCGAACTAGGCTCATTGAACATAGAAGTTGTATCAAGACGGGAAAAATTACGGCACCGTTGGTACAACACTGCATCAATGCCCAACATAAGTTTGTTGATTTGAAGTGGCTAGTTGTGGAACAGGTGTATTGTGGCCCACGTGGTGGTGACATTCAAGCCCGTTTAAACATGCGGGAACAGTTCTGGATCTACTGGCTCAACACAATAGACCCAGCGGGTTTGAATGAAAAGATAAATTGGTATTCTTTGATCTAGATCCTGCTGTTTCTCCCACACTGGTATGCTTGTGTCTTATGGAATACATTGAACTCTATGCTTGTGCTCTTCTTTAAGAATATTGCATGAAGAGAGTCTGTTTTCAAGCTTCTGAATGTGGGATCACTATTTATAACAGTACGCTACAATTTAAAATTCAATAGTTTTCAGGAATCTCTGATTATTTGATTGATATTGATTCCCTTGGACTCTTCTACCCGGTACGTCATAAACGGACGTGATAGAGGACTCCTTCTTTTTGGGCAGCCTTGTATCTCAAGTTATGTTAGACGCAGACGGTGAAGCCTTAAAATGCTCATTTGGATATACAAATAGATGCTCTTCTGAGCACTGTGAAATCGTGGTTTTAAACGATAACACTGTTTGGAGACGATATGGACGCCCAAGGGACTTCCGACGTGAAGGAAAACTGTGTATGATGACGTCAGTTCCGGTCCAGGGTATATAAGTTTCACTTCAATGGGACGCCATTTAAAATACAAGGGCGGCGAGACTCTGCCGCCGAAAAATGAAGACAGCTCTAAAAAAGCCAAAAAATTGAGAGAATGAAGGAGGCAAATCGCGGTTTGAAGCTGGGCAATTCGTGAAGTTTCAGATACAGAAGGATATCCCCCTGAGGCAGAACTTTGGGTTCGAAACACGCGCGTGTCGGGGAGAGGGACACCAGCCAAAATTTGGCAACAACAGATGAGTATTGCGATTCCTCTCGTATCGTTTGACACCTTTGTGCTATATACAGCGGTGATTTAATGCCCATCATCGATCATTTTGCTTGACATTTTAAAAAAAGAAAAAATTACAAAAAAGTTAAAAACGTTATAATTAAAGCAAGGTGGCCCTATACCTAATTAGGAGTCTGTATGATGGTGACAGACCCTTAGAGTGAGGGGCCTACATATATTTGGCAATATTGATTTATACGAATCAATTACCAGTGTTACAATTGTGTTTGGTTTTGTATAGTTGTTTTGAAACATTTATTCTGCTTATTAGTATAGTTTTACAATTATTTCTGTGTGGGGATCTATAGCTGCTTGCTAGTTCTGTTTTCCTAATAAGAGGTGTATTGGTTTTTAGGGCCTGATTTAATATTTATAGTGTTGCCTTTTCATAGATAGGGTTGCTCCTGTTTGAGTGTATTCCATAATACAGGTGTAACTGTGTGCGGATTAGTTTATGTGCATTACTACAGATCCTGGGAGTATGTTAGGTCAGTTCTGTGTCTGTTACCGAGATGAGATATTTTACTAGCATGTAAGCGTTTGTATCAGTCTTATTTGTTGTGTTTTCTCAAGAGGACATGCATTGGTGGTAAACTGCTGTCTTTTCACAAGTAGGGCTATTGAGCCTGGAAGTAGAAGGAGTTTGAGTTGCTGTTACTGAGATGACACCAGAACCAGAATATCTTTTTTGTAGGGTGAGTTGTATGGGGAATGTCATAATTCTGCTTTACATCCATTATTGTGGGTCAGGGGGGTTCCCGTGGATGCAAACTGTACTTTTACATCTAGCCCCATGACGATTATGGGTCAGTGTGTCATGCATGTAAGAACCATCTGTCAGGTGTGTTCCGACAGAAAAAAGGTTGAGAACCACTGCTCCAGTAGATGTAGCTGAATGAGAGTTGATAGTATATAGCAGCAATGGTCAACTATTATAGATGCCACTGAAACTTCAATGGAAGTGGCAGTGATAGGGTACGTCCAACCCCACGTCTAAAGGTATCTCTTTAGTAATAATGGAATGAGCTGTTGCATACAGCAGCAATAGCTCAGCTGCCATGACATCAGTGCACCATCAGCAAAAGTGGCAATGTTGGTGAATGTCCAACCCCACTACTAAGGGTAATTTCTTCAGACATGTAACTGGATGAAGTATTGAATTCTGCATCAATAGCTCCATAGCTATGATGTCACTGAACCTTCATGCACTAATCAATAACCAACCTCATTTCCTTGTATAACAACGCTACAACTTACAAACCATCAAGGAACCCTCTTGATGTGTGTTTTTTTTTGTGCGGTTGCTAGCTCTGAATCAGCCTCTTATTTTGGCTGACCCCTTCAGATAGCTCCCGTGTTTTATTCTTTAATTTTCTTTAACAACCAAATTCCTTTATCTTTTTTTATTTTATTTTTCTACTATACCACTACTCTTTAAAACTATATTGTTCCGTCCTCCCGTTGTGCGGTCCGACCCTTCTTTGATGTTAACTTTTTAATAAGATTAACTTATCTTATTGTCTGCTCAATTGTTGCCGCTATTTTATGGGTCCGCTTCCGCTTGCCCGACATGAGCCATGTTTCGGCAGTTTTAAATGTGCCACATGCTAACTTCATGAAGTGCCCCCTAGTCTTTCTATTAGCCGAAAGAGTAAATAACTGATTCACATCTACCCGTTCTAGACCTCTCATGATTTTAAACACCTCTATCATATCCCCCTCAGCCGTCTCTTCTCCAAGCTGAAAAGTCCTAACCTCTTTAGTTTTTCCTCATAGGGGAGCTGTTCCATTCCCCTTATCATTTTGGCAGCCCTTCTCTGTACCTTCTCCATCACAATCATATCTTTTTTGAGATGCGGCGACCAGAATTGTACACAGTATTCAAGGTGCGGTCTCACCATGGAGCGATACAAAGGCATTATGACATTTTCCATTTTATTGACCATTCCCTTTCTAATAATTCCCAACATTCTGTTTGCTTTTTTGACTGCCGCAGCACACTGAACCGACGATTTCAATGTGTATCCACTATGACGCCTAGATCTCTTTCTTGGGTTGTAGCACCTAATATGGAACCTAACATTGTGTAACTATAGCATGGGTTATTTTTCCCTATATGCATCACCTTGCACTTATCCACATTAAATTTCATCTGCCATTTTGATGCCCAATTTTCCAGTCTCACAAGGTCTTCCTGCAATTTATCACAATCTCCTTGTGATTTAACTACTCTGAACAATTTTGTATCATCTGCAAATTTGATTATCTCACTCGTTGTATTTCTTTCCAGATCATTTATAAATATATTGAAAAGTAAGGGTCCCAATACAGATTCCTGAGGCACTCCACTGCCCACTCCTTTCCACTGAGAAAATTGTCCATTTAATCCTATTCTCTGTTTCCTGTCTATTAGCCAGTTTGCAATCCACGAAAGGAAATTGCCACCTATCCCATGACTTTTTACTTTTCCTAGAAGCCTCTCATGAGGAACCTTGTCAAACGCCTTATGAAAATCCAAGTATACTACATCTACTGGTTCAACTTTATCAACATGTTTATTAACTCCTTCAAAAAAGTGAAGCAGATTTGTGAGGCAAGACTTGCCTTGGGTAAAGCCATGCTGACTTTGTTCCATTAAACCATGTCTTTCTATATGTTCTGTGATTTTGATGTTTAGTACACTTTCCACTATTTTTCCTGGCACTGAAGTCAGGCTAACCGGTCTGTAGTTTCCCGGATCGCCCCTGGAGCCCTTTTTAAATATTGGTGTTACATTAGCTATTCTCCAGTCTTCAGGTACAATGGATGATTTTAATGATAGGTTACAAATTTTTACTAATAGGTCTGAAATTTCATTTTTTAGTTCCTTCAGAACTCTGGGGTGTATACCATCCGGTCCAGGTGATTTACTACTCTTCAGTTTGTCAATCAGGTCTACCACATCTTCTAGGTTCACCGTGATTTGATTCAGTCCATCTGAATCATTGCCCATGAAAACCTTCTCCGGTAAGGGTACCTCCCCAACATCCTCTTCAGTAAACACCGAAGCAAAGAAATAATTTAATCTTTCAGCAGGACGTCATAAGATCTTCAAGAGAAGTGGCGATGTAAAGGAACGTCCAAGGCCCACTTCAAATTGTAATATAATAATGGATCTTCTAATTTGATGAAAGGTCTCCTCAGGTTTTCCACAAAAAATCTGAGATTAGAGTTGCCTCCTGCTCCTGAGCCCTCCAGGGCAGGGGTCCGAACCGTCACTGGTTCAGAGCCTAAACAAGAGCGGAGGAGATAACGCCATATTGCCCAAGAACAGTCCTCCCGCGGGACTTAGGCCTGTCCATTTCCTGGATGTAGGGAGCATGTAGAGACATCATGCCGGGCTGACCACAGTACATGCACGGCCGCGTTTCTTCCGGAATCTTTTCTCTTTAGAGGTCAAATGACCATGACCACTTTTCATCGGTTCCTCTTTCTCAACAGCAGGAATTACTGGACCCATCCGGAGTGCAGGAGTACTGGCCTGTTTCAACCCAGGTAGAACCTTCGGCCGGAGATCCTTCACCCTGTCTCAGAACCGACAATCAATCAGAGTAGCTAAGGCTATCAATTCTTCCAGTGAGTCAGGTATCTGATGAGCGGCCAGCTCAACTTTCACGTGGGTATCCAGGCCTCTGCAGAAGAGAGTCTTAAGACATCTGGGTCCCAGCGAAGTTCCGTTGCAAGAGTCTTACATTCTATGGCAAATTCAGCCCGCGATCTGTTGCCTTGCTTCAAGTCCACTAAAGCAAACCCAGCAACAGACATATGAGCAGGGTCATCAAAAATGGATTTAAACAAGTCCATAAATCTTTCTATGTCCTGCAAAATAGGGTCCTTGCATTCCCACAAGTTAGATTCCCACGACAAGGCTCTCCCATCCAAATATGACAGGATGTAGCTGGTCTTAGAAAGGCCCGTTGGAAACAATGAAGGTTGTAAGGTGAAATGTAAGCTACACTGGTTCAAAAAGCCCTGGAGTTCTCCGGAGAATCGAACAGGCGCCGCCAGTGGAACAGCTGTCTTTAAAGTTACCTCCTGTAACTGACCATCTTGTGTAGAATCTGTGCCTTGTATCTTTTGTTTGTGAAGCTGATGAAATACTGCAGTAAGTTTCTCTAAGGTTTCTTGCTGTTCTGAGATGCGTTGAGCCAAGCCCGGTATAGCCTGCAAAGCGAGAGGTGTGCCGGGTCCATGGGTCACTGACATCCAATAACTTAAGCTGGATTCCCAGGAGTACTGCTTCTCCGATTTTAAAGCCAGATTCACTGGAGTTAGCAATATGTTATGATCTGCTCCTCCAAAGGGGGAGGAGTCAGCAATCTGTAATGATCTACTCCTCCAGAGGGAAGGAGTTAGCAATCTGTTGTAAATCTGCTCCTCCAGAGAGGAGGAGTTAGCAATCTATTAGGATCTGCTCTGCTGATGGGAGAAGCAATCTGTATGATATAGCCTGCTGAGTTGGCAATCTGTACCAGCGGAGTGCTAGAGAGGGTACTCAGCTGGAAAGGAATGTAAATAGGTGAATCCTTGGGCCGATGGCAGATGACAGCACCCCCAGGAGGATATCCTGAGAGGGACCACCGGCTAGGCTTGGATATGGAAACAGACACATATAGTTCTTTTATTAGACAGGATAGTAGAACCACCAGAGGTGGCAGTAGTGAGCTGATATGCCTGGCAGGGCCGAAGTCCCTCAGATACTGGAACTGCAATCCCAGAGTTGCTGAGCTGTAAAGAGACAGTGAATAGACAGGGTATGCTGTATACATAGCCAGTACTTAGATGTTAACTCACATAAGGTCTTGAGAAAGCTTAGTAGCTGGAAAGGGTTAGGCCCTCGAGGAGTGAGTACCTGATTCCAGGGAAAGCTCTAAGAGAGCAATGGTAACTCACAATTGTCTGTATCTGTAAAAGCTTCCAGGCAGTAGAGAATCTTCAGTGTGTTCAGGAACATGGGCCCTTGAGGAGCGAGTACCAGTTCCTATATGCCATCTGAAATAGTAACTCACAAATGTCTGTATCTGTAATAGCTTCCAGGCAATAGAGAATCTTCACTGTGTTCAGGAACATGGGCCCTCGAGGAGCGAGTACCGGTTCCTATATACCATCTGAAATAGTAACTCACAAATGTCTGTACCTGCAATAGCTTCTAGACAGTAGAGAATCTTCAGTGTGTTCAGGAACATGGGCCCTTGAGGAGCGAGTACCAGTTCCTATATGCCATCTGAAATAGTAACTCACAAATGTCTGTATCTGTAATAGCTTCCAGGCAATAGAGAATCTTCACTGTGTTCAGGAACATGGGCCCTTGAGGAGCGAGTAGTGGTTCCTATCTGTAATCTGAAATAGTAACTCACAATGTCTGTATCTGCGATTGCTTCAAGGCAATAGAGAATCCTCAGAGGGTTTAGGAACATGGGCCATCGAGGAGCAAGTAACGGTTCCTATCTGCAATCTGAAATAGAGAAAAGAGAGTGAGGCCCCCGAGGAGCAGGTACCTCTGGTAAGTCCGAGGAGGCAGAGTAGCATAGAGAGATGCGGGTCCAGATGAATCCCCGCAATCAATCCTTGCTAACTCAATCTGTTAGCAAAAGACCTTTTATGTTAGAAGCGGATGACATCAATACAGGGGGACGCCCCTGAGGTTCGCGCCCTTGCTGGTACATACTTCGGAGCGAGCGCACGCACCCTACGTCATCTGGAACATGGGTGATCCGCAGCATCGAGCCAGCCCTGGGACGCCGGGGAAAAGCAGCATGGAGACGACGCGGCAGCAAGCCATCCATCAGGCCCAGAGGGAGTCGCCACAGAGGTAGAGAGGATGGAGCGAGGGTGAAGAGCATCCACAAATGCAACAAAGAGCTGGCGGGTTATCAGGATTTGAAATGGCGAAGGAGGGCAGAACCTCGGAGACATCAGGAAGAGTGGAATGTCAGGAAGCAAGACATCAGGAGGTGAGACATCAGGAAGCCTGGACGAGGAACCTCAGAACACGAGGACAGGGAACACAGGTAGCAGACGAGACATGGAGTTCCAACAATGAACAGAGACCTGACATAGCTCTGGAAGACAGGAACTTCCAGGAGCAAAGTAACTCCAATGCAAGGCAAAGCTGAAATGCAGGAGAAGCCCTTTTATAGGACTGACACAGGAAACAGTCATTAGGTGGGGCCCAGGGCATATCCGGCTGTGGGCCATTTTAATCTTGAAAGAAGACGCGGCCACACACCTAGGAGCAGGAACAGGAAGCTGTGCAGGACCATGGTCAGGGGCCCTGCATAGACGCCGACGAGGACGAAGCAAGGCTGGGCTGAGGAGCAGGCCCCGACGTCGGCAGTGGCTCCTGCTGCTGCAGGAGGACTTGAAGGCAGCTCTAGCTGCCAGGCGAGACCGGAGACCCCCCAAGAATTGCCAAAAGTCCCTGGGGGACCAGCAGGAGTCTGGGAGCGATCTCGCAATTGGCTGCCAGTAATCAAAATGGTCCCGATAGCCTTAGCCAATACTATGTCACAAGGGCTACCGGTGCCATTGGTCAGCCCCTGGCACATGGTAGGAGCACAAGATGGTGCGATGGCCATGTGACAGGGGCTCTCCAATGGCACAGGTAGCCCTTGTGACATAGTATAGGCAAAGGCTATTGGCGCCATTTGATCGAGGCAGGCCCGAAAGTCAGATGGTCTACCTCTAGTGTTATATGCATTGGATAATGATTATGGTAAGTTTTGAGTATCATTGTTCTGTAGGGATGTGAATCGTTTTAGGACGATTAAAATTATCGTCCGATAATTTTAATATCGTCTTAAACCGTTATGGAACACAATACAATAGAGATTCTAACGATTTATCGTTATAAATCGTTAGAATCGTGAGCCGGCACACTAAAACCCCCTAAAACCCACCCCCGACCCTTTAAATTAAATCCCCCACCCTCCCGAACCCCCCCCCAAATGACTTAAATAACCTGCGGGTCCAGCGGCGGTCCGGAACGGCAGCGGTCCGGAACGGGCTCCTGCTACTGAATCTTGTTGTCTTCAGCCGGCGCCATTTTCCAAAATGGCGCCGAAAAATGGCGGCGGCCATAGACGAACACGATTGGACGGCAGGAGGTCCTTCCGGACCCCCGCTGGACTTTTGGCAAGTCTTGTGGGGGTCAGGAGGCCCCCCCCAAGCTGGCCAAAGTTCCTGGAGGTCCAGCGGGGGTCAGGGAGTGATTTCCCGCCGCGAATCGTTTTCGTACGGAAAATGGCGCCGGCAGGAGATCGACTGCAGGAGGTCATTCAGCGAGGCGCCGGAACCCTCGCTGAACGACCTCCTGCAGTCGATCTCCTGCCGGCGCCATTTTCCGTACGAAAACGATTCGCGGCGGGAAATCGCTCCCTGACCCCCGCTGGACCTCCCGGAACTTTTGGCCAGCTTGGGGGTGCCTTCTGACCCCCACAAGACTTGCCAAAAATCCAGCGGGGGTCCGGAAGGACCTCCTGCCGTCCAATCGTGTTCGTCTATGGCCGCCGCCATTTTTCGGCGCCATTTTGGAAAATGGCGCCGGCTGAAGACAACAAGATTCAGTAGCAGGAGCCCGTTCCGGACCGCTGCCGTTCCGGACCGCCACTGGACCCGCAGGTTATTTAAGTCATTTGGGGGTGGGGGATTTAATTTAAAGGGTCGGGGGTGGGTTTTAGGGGGTTTTAATGTGCCGGTTTTGCGATTTTACGTTTTTTCGATTTTTCATGATTTTTCACGATTTTTCACGATATTTTACCCCCCCAAACGGCAACAATACGATTCCCTCCCCCTCCCAGCCGAA
Source organism: Rhinatrema bivittatum (assembly GCF_901001135.1). Taxonomy (NCBI): domain Eukaryota; kingdom Metazoa; phylum Chordata; class Amphibia; order Gymnophiona; family Rhinatrematidae; genus Rhinatrema; species Rhinatrema bivittatum. The sequence continues at coordinate 91,888 of NW_021821056.1, read as the reverse complement.
ATCGATCGTTAAGACGATCGAGGACACGATTCACATCTCTATTGTTCATTACTAATGCTACTGCAGCAAGAATCCATAAATGGCTCACATTCTTTGTTTGTAATTTGATTAAACCTTGTGAGAACTTGAGTTTTCTGGATGAAAGACCATGTAAACCATAGTTACTCAAAATAATGGTATATTCCATCATTCTTATGCTGAATCCAATAATGATATAGACTATGTGTTTGAGTATGTCCCTGTAAAGGGCATTTTTTCAATAGAAGCTCATTTGTATATCCCTCTTCTCCCACTAGTCAGGCATAGCACCCAGAAATGAGATGGCTTATCTGAGAATAAATGGTGATGCCAATCATATCCTTTACCCTGAGCTAGAAGGAGTTAGTAGTCAAATAATCAAGGTAATTATTGTTTCACCTTAACAAACAAGGGTGGCCCATATGGAATGTTATATATCCATGCAATTTTATATAGAGCTATGGTCAGCTCGAATCTACTCAAGAACTCTCTCTCAGTCTGCCTTGGAATGAAATATTCTCCTGCAGCTGTAAGAGAATCAGTGTTAGCTACAATGTTCATATAATAGTGAATGTATTATTAGAGCTGCTGAGCTGTAACTTAAATGCTAAGGATATGTATTTGTGTTTTTCTAAAATGTAAAAAATTTGAAAAATAACTATTTTTGATTGATGTATTGTAACTGAACCGAAAACATTGCGTCAACAATGTGCTCCTTTGTGTTGCGCTCGCTGCTCATGGGCCACGACCGTGGCCCGTGAGCAGGAGTGTCGCTGCCATTGCCTTCACCTCTTCGCAGCAGGTTTGCCGCCGATGTTGACTTACTCCTTCTTCCCCAGGCTCTGCTTAAGTGTACGCGTATGCCTCTGCTCTTCTTTTAAAAGTGGCGGAAAAAGCCCCGTGGCCCCAACAGATGATGTCATCTCTGTTTCTTCACCAGCCCTATAAAATGGCTCTGCTCCCACTCCTCAGGGCCTTTTCATGGATTCTCACGATTGTCTGTGGTTTCTTCACCAAGCAAGGTTCTCAGTGGTCTTCGCTTGTCTTGATGGTCTTCATGTTAGATGTTCCTGATCTCCTGTGGATGTTCCTGATCATCTTCCTTGTTGGAGCTCCTTCGTTGCCTGTTCTGTGTTCCTGATGTTCCAGGTTTCTGGCGTTCCATGTTACTGTTGTTCCTGTCCTGGTCCTGATGTTCCAGTTTCCAGCTTTTTGTCTTGCTTCCAGGTTTCCTTATTGTCCACCTTTCCTGGTGTGCCACCATTGTGGTCCTTGACCAGTACAATGGGGGGCTATGTAGGGCGCTTCATGGCACAAGGCCTGTCTTCATGTCTGCAGCGCAAGTCTCTGGAAGGCTCTTGCTTTTAACGCCGAGGTCTTTCCTGAATCCGAGTTTTGAATTCTGAGTCTTGAATCCTTGTATCCTGTTCCTGGTCTTCGTTTTCCTTATTTCTACTTCTGTACTTGCCTTAGACTCAAGCCAGAGCCTGCTCCGCTTCAGCCTGGTCTGTGAACAGCCACAGGGTGCGCCTCGGTACAGGCCTCTCCTGAATCTTAGTCATGTTCCCAGCTTCAAGTCTTCATCTTCTTGTCTGGAGTCTGCTTTGCTTCCGGCGTGGTCTGCATAGGTCTGCATAGGCCACATAGGCCAGCATAGGCCATTCATTGCTCCTACCATGTGACAGGGGCTGACCAATGGCACCGGTAGCCCCTGTCACATGGTAAGGGAAAAGGACCACTGGCGCCATTTTGATTACTGGCAGCCAATGGCCCGAGAGGTGGAGATCATTCCTGGGACCCTCGCTGGACCACCAGGGACTTTTGGTAAGTCTTGGGGGGGTCAGGAGGGTGGGTGGATTATAGTTAAATAGGGATGTGCGAAGCGGATTTTCCCAAAACTTTGGAAAAATTTGTTTTTTGGGGCGGTCGAAAAAAATCGGCCCGAACTGCAGAAAAACAAAATTTCCCACGGCGGGCTGATAACGAAGGCTGAACCAAAAGGTTTAGCTGAATCACATCTCTACTAGCAACTATGATAGACAGAAAAACATTCATTATAGAACTAGCTTTGTCCAGTTTTTAGTACTCGGACTTGTTAGACTTATATCTCATTTTTTGTATTTGAAATTACTAATCTGTGTAAGAATAGAGAGTGTTAGCTAATTACATGTGCTCAATAGCTAGAAGCACCTAGTCACAGAGCAGGTGACTCGAGTGTGATAGCCATTCCTTGTTGATTTGGAATAACTAAGATGTTCATAGTCTGGCATATAGTTCTAGAACTAAATTTCTGTCCTCCAGAGCTGAAGGATGCCAATTAATGTCTGACAGGATTCCAGCATCTCTTTAGTTAAAGACAGAACAGAAATGTGCAAGAGAGATGCTGATAGAAATGAAAAAAATATAGTCAGTGAGAACACCTAACAAATAACACAAATCAACAGGTGAAAAACAGGAACAAATGCAATATATACAACCAGACCTTCCAAAAAAGGCATCTTTTGACATCCAGAGCAAATCAAAGGAAATGCATGTGCACCTTCATTCACTAGTGGCATGCCTAGAGTAAAAGACATGGGTCCTTTGAGAGGCTAATACATGTTCTGGGAAAGCTAATACATGTTCTGGGAAATAAGAAATGGGAAGAAACTCAAATTCAAGGGTGCAATGATTGCACTTGTGAACATTAAAAAAGAAGGAACAGTAAGGATGCCCAGAAGAAAAAAGACATTTTATGTAATCAAGAAAAATGTTAATTACAATATATTTTCATGATGGTCCAATCAGGTGATCACATCTTCTAAAGATTATAATTTAAGCACATTTTTTCTCTACTTCAGTTTCAGTGATGTAATTACAATTTTGTTTTAGAAAAAAATTGTAATTAAAATAGAACAGAAAAACTTAGCCATTTAACATTATTTGAAATGTAACTGAATTATTTGGCAGCAATGTGCAGAGCCAGTGGAAGCATTAGGCAGGATAGGCAGTGGCTTAGGGCACCTTGGGCAGGGCGGCAGAGTAGCTGGTAAGGGTGGCAGTTTTGAAAGGACAGATATGATGTGAAGTGGCATGGGTGAGGCACAGAGCTGAAGAGCGTTTTTCATTTTGGGATATGTAATTCTTTTAGGAGCTGGGGTCATTTGTCATGTGTGATGAGAGAAAGATCACATGAAGACATCAAGTGACGACCTCATTGCCTAAGGCGGCTGGACACCCTTCCAACGGCACTGGCTGTGTGGGCATTTCTCACTGCTTTTCTAGCATGCATTTACTAAATAAACATGCTTATAAATATGTAAATGCTATTGGCTTGATATTTCCTGATGCTCTTCAGTGGCAGTAAAGTAATTTATAGTATTTTTTTTCTTGCATTACTGGAACTGCTTCCATTATGTCATGGAAACTACAGCAAATTCTCCATATAGGATACACATTGTGTTTGTTGGAGCTGGAAATATCATGTAAAGTATGCACTATAACATTTACTACACAATGAAGATTTATTAAAACAACTCCACAGAGCACCATTGTAGAGAATTTATTAACTGTAAAACTGCTGTGAAGGTCACTAGAGATGAAAAAGTTTAATTTAGAATGCCATATTTTGGCTCAGTAATGCTAAACTCAATGCCTGTTTAAGCAAATAGCTGGGGGATATTTATCTCAAGACTATGGTGTGTATTACCATTCAATAAAAACAACTTTATGGACTAGCCCACTAGCTGCATAACAGAGCTGTACATTGCAATGCAGAGGGTTCCCAGTACAATTCCCAGATCAGAACTTCCATAGCATGAGTCAACTGGGGATGCTGCAGAGGCAGAGTTAATTAAAGTCATGGTCATTATTAAGGTAACAACTAGTGTCTATGACTTAGAACCCAGAAGGAGTCCAGGTGTATGGCTCAATTGTCCTCCCTATCACAAATCTCTGTGAGGATAACTTTTAAATATCTCCACACAGTGGCATATATACGTATATATGACCGTATGTAGATCTACACTAGTATTATAAAATAAGTGTATCTCTACCCCACATGAATAAATGCTCCATTGAAATTACACACCAATAATCAACCTAACAAAGCTATATGGTACACCACGCTTTAACCCTTGAGAAACAAATACTGCAAAAACTTGCAAATAATTAGAGAAAAAAACTGTCCTCTCCCAGCTTTAGAACATACAAAGAAGCACTCAATACAGAATAGCAACCAACCTTGCAAAGAAGGAATCCTTTAATTTTCATATTCAAAATGCCATACTCAATCCAAGGGAATTATTTTACATTGTAACTTAATTCAGCCCACATCTTCACCTTCGGGCCTTTCATCTAGTAATTCAACTCCCACATTCTGTGAATTCTATACCTCATTTCTTTCTCAGAAAATTAATTCAATCTGTGCAATATTTCTAAACTACTCAGCTCAGTGTAACTAGAACACAGCAGCATTTTGGTCTAATTTTGAATACATATCTCAGTCCGACATACGATTCACAATAAACAAATTAAATTCCTCCTCCTTTCCTTTAAAACCCTGTTAGAAACATACAAACATGGAAACATGATGGCAGAAAAGACCATATGGCCCATTCAATCTGCCTATCTGTCCAATTAATTTAACATTATAATTCTCATTACTTCCTTAGAGATCCCCTGTATTTATCCCATGCTTTCTTGAATTCAGATTCTGTTTCTGTCTCCACCACTTTCACTGGGAGGCTGTTCCCCACATCCACTACCCTGTCTGTGAAGAAATATTTCCTAAGATTACTCCTGAATCTACCCCCTTTCACCTTCATCTCATGAACCCTTGTTCTAGAGCAGCACTTCCCAACCGGTGTGTCGTGACACAGTAGTGTGTCACCAAACACTGGCAAGTGTGTTGCATCTCCCAGTGTTCCACTACCCCGTTCTACTTTCCTTTTGCCTTTATCCAGCCCCCGCGGGCCAATTGGAAGCCTCCTTTATTCCTACCCCCATTGCCCAATGGGGAAGCCTCCTTCATTCTGCCTGCCCCCGCGCAGGCCAATCAGAAGCCTCCTCCCTACCAGTGGGAGTAGGAAGAAGGGAGGAAGCCTTTGATTGGCCGGTGAGGCAGGCATCCGAATGCCTGGGAGTGGGGTGGGAGGAATAGAAGTTTTTGAACTCCGACGAAACAAAGCCGTGCGGTGAAGAGGAAACCCAACCCCCGACAAAGCAAAGCCGCCATGGGAGCCCATTCCCATGGCAGCGAAGAGGAAGCCTGACCCCAACCAAGCAAGGCTGCTACAGCCTGTGGCAGTGAAGAGAAAACCCGACCCCTACCTAGGACCACCAAGGGAGCCCTATTCCCGTGGTGGGCGAAAAAAGAAGGCCAACCGGAGGTCAAAGCTGTCGGCGGGCACTGGGAAGCCCATCCCTGCAAGTGAAGGCAAGAGAGGTGTTTTTTGCTGGAGAGTCTGGTAGCGACTCTGTGCTGTGAATGAGATCCTAGCTGAGTGCTGGTGCGGCCTGTGTGTGAAGGGTGCCTGGAGTGAGAGCTGGTGCGTCCGTGTGTTGAAATGAGTTGCCTGGGTGAGAGGGCTGGTGTCGTCTGTGGGGTGAAATGAGTGCCTGGGTGAGATGCTGGATGCATTGTGTGTGAATGAGTGCCTGGCTGCTGGAGAGCTGGAGCGTCCTGTTGTGTGACTTGATGTGCCTGGGTGAGAGCCTGGTCGCGTCTGTGTGTGAATGAGTGTGCCTGGCTGATGTGCGTGGTGCGTTTGTTGTGTGGAATGGTGGTGCCTGTGGTGAGAAGCTGGAGCATCTCTGTGTGTGAATGAGTGCCTGGCTGAGAGCTGGAGCATCTGTGTGTGAATGAGTACCTGGCTGAGAGTTGGTGCCTCTGTGTGTGAATGGATGCCTGGGTGAGAGCTGGAGCATCTGTGTGTGAATGAGTGCCTGGCTGAGAGCTGGTGTGAATGAGTGCTTGGGTGAGAGCTGGGTGGGTGTAGGGTGTGGGTGGAGAGCTGGTGTGTCGTGGGTGTGAATGGGCCTGGGTCGAGAGCTTGGGTGGGGGTGTGAATGGGTGCCTGGGTGAGAGCTTGTGTGGGTGGGTGTGAATGAGTGCCTGGGTGAGAGCTTGCAGGTGTGAATGGGTGCCTGGGTGAGAGCTGGTGGTGGTGGGTGTGAATGGGTGCTTGGTTGAGGAGCTTGTGTGTGTGGGTGTGAATGGGTGCTTGGGTGAGAGCTTGTGTGTGTGGATGTGAATAGGTGATTGGGTGAGAGCTTGGTCTGTGGGTGTGAATGGATGCATCGGTGAGAGCTGGGTGAATGGGTGCTTGGGTGAGAACTTGTGGGTGTGAATGGAAGCCTGCGTGAGACTTGTGGGTGTGAATGGAAGTCTGGGTGAGAGCTGGTGTGCGTGGGTGTGAATGGGTGCTTGGGTGAGAGCTGGTGTGAATGGGTGCTTGGGTGAGAGCTTGTGGGTGTGAATGGGTGCTTGGGTGAGACTTGTGGATGTGAATGGAAGTCTGGGTGAGAGCTTTTGTGTGTGGGTGTGAATGGGTGCTTGGGGTGAGAGCTGTGTGGGGTGTGGGTGTGAATGGGTACTTTGGTGAGAGCTTGTGTCTGTGGGTGTGAATGGGTGCATGGGTAAGAGCTGGTATGAATGGGTGCTTGGGTAAAAAGCTTGTGGGTGTGAATGGAAGCCTGGATGAGAGCTTGTGTCTGAGGGTGTGAATGGGTGCCAGGGTGAGAGCCGGTGTGAATGGAAGCCTGGGTGAGAGCTGGTGTAAATGGGTGCTTGGGTGAGAGTTTGTGGGTGTGGGTGTGAATGGAAACCTGGGTGAGAGCTTGTGTGTGGGTGTGAATGGAAGCCTGGGTGAGAACTTGTATGTGTGGGTGTGAATGGGTGCTTGGGTGAGAGCTTGTGTCTGTGGGTGTGAATGGATATGTAAATAATGTAAATAAATAAAGTTACCTGAAAGCAGGAAACAATGGGAATCAATGTTTTGACCAGCGATGTGATCCGAAGGTAAGCAGAATAGTTGGGAGAGAGGGTGCTGACAGCCGGATATCTATTTTGTTCTCTCTGTTGTGATAGTGCTGAGTCAGGTCTGATGCAGAGAGGCAGACAACAAAGTTGAGCCCTGAGCAAGATGCAATCAGGAAATAAACAGTGAGAGAAGAGCTGTGCTGTCCCGGGCAGTGCTGGAGGAGTTCAGAGTAGCATAGGAGTGAGGAAAGGAAAGCAGCATGTGAGGGATCAGCTAACCGGCAGCGCTCAGCTGATTACAATCACAGTCACTGCTGACGGCTGTCCTTTTTCCATGTGCAGAACACCAGAGCTGCTGGAGCGGAGTTGCTGGGTGAGTTATTGATGAGGGAAACAGTTAGAAAGGGTTCTGGTCTGGTGTGGCTGGGCAGGGGTTCCGGTGCAGGCCTAGGTCCTGACAGTTTAAATGAGGTCATCAATGACATAATCAGGAGCATGTGTTTAAGCGGGGAAGGGCCACCAATTTGCGATAAATAAAGAAAATTATACACTTTTAAAAGTAAATGGCAGTAATGTTCAAGAAAAGTGACCCTGACTTCCTGACTGGAACCAACTCCACAGTCCCAGGAACAGTTTTAAACATACAAATTGCCCAGTTAGAAGCACTATTCATTTGAGAATAAAATAACCTGCGAAACTCAGGGAAAAGTTTTTTTTTTTAAATATAGGAAAAAGGTTATTGAAATTTAGAGCTTAAGTTTAATTATTAAAATAATTTTTGATTTGTAGTTTAACTGAGACACATATTCGTGCTGACTGCTCATATTGGGGTAGATTTTAAAAATTTGCGCGATCGCGTACTTTTGTTCACGCACCAGGCGCGAACAAAAGTACGCTGGATTTTACAAGATACGTGCGTAGCCGCGCGTATCTTATAAAATCCGGGGTCGGCGCGCGAAAGGGGGTGCACATTTGTGCAACCTGCGTGCCGATTTTGGAGCAGCCTCGGAGGGAACTTTCCTTCGCCCTCCCCTCACCTTTCCCTCCCTTCCCCTACCTAACCCACCCCCCCCCGGCCCTATCTAAACCCCCCCCCCTTACCTTTGTTAGCAGATTTACGCCTGCTAAAAGCAGACGTAAATCTGCGCATGCCAGCAGGCTGCTGGCGCGCCATCACCTGATCTGGGGGCTGGTCCGGAGGCCTCGACCACGCGCCCGGGCCAGCGCCACGCCCCCGGGCCCGCCCCCGAAACGCCGCGTCACGCCCCCGAAACATCGGGTCATTTCGGGAATGCCCCCGACACAACTCCTCCCCGCCCCTTTTACGAAGCCCCGGGACTTACGCGTGTCCCGGGGCTCTGTGCGCGCCGGCGGCCTATGCAAAATAGGCGCGCCGGCGCGTGAGGCCCTGCGCGCATAAATCCGGCCGGATTTACACCCGCAAGGCATTTAAAATCCGCCCCATTGTGTAGGTGTTTAAAGAGAGAGAAATGTAGAGTAAATGAAAAATAAATATAAATAATATAGGGGTAGATTTTCAAAAAACGCAAATAGGCGTACTTTTGCTGGCGCATCAGGCGCCAGCAAAAGTACGCTGGATTTTAGTAGATACGCGCGGAGCCGCGCGTATCCACTAAAATCCTGCATCGGCGCGCGCAAGGCTATGAATTCTGTATAGCCGGCGCGCGCCGAGCCGCGCAGCCTACCCCCGTTCCCTCCAAGGCCGCTCTGAAATCGGAGCGGCCTTGGAGGGAATCCTCTAACGCCCTCCCCTCACCTTCCCCTCCCTTCCTCTACCTAACCCACCCGCCCGGCCCTGTCTACACCCCCCCTTACCTTTCTCCGGGGATTTACGCCTCCCGGAGGGAGAAGTAAATCCCCCGCGCGCCAGCGGGCCTGTTGCGCGCCGGGACGCGACCTGGGGGCGGGTACAGAGGGCGCGGCCACGCCCACCGGACCACTCGGGCCGTAGCCACGCCCCATACCCGCCCCCAAAACGCTGCCGACACGCCCCCTAAACGCCGCGACGACCGGGCCCGCCCCCGACACGCCCCCCTCGGAGAACCCCGGGACTTACGCGAGTCCCGGGGCTCTGCGCGCGCCGGTAGGCCTATGTAAAATAGGCTCACCGGCGCGCAGGGCCCTGCTCGCCTAAATCTGCCCGGTTTTGGGCGGATTTAGGCGAGCAGGGCTCTGAAAATCCGCCCCATATTTAGTAGGTTTAGAGAAAATTTGAAAGTTTGTAAAAGCTAAGAAAATTAATTAAAAAGACTATTGGTATGATCCATACATCCCTGGTTGGAATGGTGAATTCCACAGCATTAAAAAAAAAACCAGAAGGTAAACATGAAGCCTTGACAACGGCTTCCCTAGAAACCAGTGAACAGGTGAGCGCAGGTATACACAGTTAAGCCATAGCGCATGATTAAAAAGAGAAATAAAAGGCAATTTGATTAATAAAAGATATACCAAAAATTTTATAAAAATGAAAATAATAAACCCAGCTAAAAATTTTATTGATAATACAAAATAGAAATAGCTAGTATATAACGTATAGTACTATTTAATAAGGTGACATCATTAAAGTAGGGATCTGCTGAGCTCAGAAAAAGAAAAAGCAGTTATTGAATACAGACAGTTGAGAGCCACAAGTCTAAGTAAGCAGAGGTGCTGTCGAGGTCCTAGGCCCATAAAAAGTAGTATAAAGCATAAATAAGTAATGAAAGAACATTCACACTAGTAGAGATGATTGAGTGAATGAGTGAATGTATAAGTGTAGGTTCCTGATAAAGGTAAGGTAATAGCATTAACTTTATATTTAATATCCCCTTACTGTTTCGCGTATTAGTACAGCAATTAATAGGGTTAATGATGGAATGTGAGTGTTGGTGATCTCTAACCCTGATGAACACTAAAAAATTGAAAATTCAGACTGGCTCATCAAATGAAGTAAAGGTCACATGATATACACTCTATGCTGAGAAGTTGTTAAAGATACTGTCAAATGACAGAGAATCTGTTGATTGCAACAGTAATAATACTTGACAAAGCCAAGTATTATATGCACTGATATACAGAATAAGAGAAGCCAAAGTTCATACCGGATGCAAATAATATCTTAGTTTCATGGGACAGGAACCAAAGAATGAATGCTTGAGTCCCCAAGGTAATTTTATTATTTTGGAAAGTTGTTCTTTCATATAAAAAGAAAAGTAGGGACATTGAAATTATCCTTTGGTTTGTACTAGCTAGATGCACAAGTAACAATAAGCTGCAAATACATCCACATTGAGGGAACACACTGACCAGCTTACGGAAGATCTGGAGCGGTTTTACGGAGTTTCTTTTGTTGATTTCATTTAAAGAATAAGTTAGTAGGAAGAAGAAGAAAAAGGAGAAGAAGAAGTAAAGAAAAGAAAACTGGCTAGCACCGACAGATGAAGAAACAGATAAGTTTTCATACCTAAAGAACACTTTTGTACATGAGCCAGGCCTGAGCACTTATAAACATCAACAGCGTATTTCTAAAGATAAAACACAGGAAAATACAGTGAAAGAATAAAAACTGAGATAAAGAGAGAAAAGAGAAGACTATGTTGAAAGAATAACACTTAACTGAATGACAAGAAAAGAACTAAGAATACTGGACCTAAAATAAAAAGACAATATAGAGAATCAATACTTTTTAGTCAAAAGAAACAATATATGTAATATTAACTTTAGTACAGAGTTAAAAGAGAATTAAAGGGTATCGCTTATCTGATAAGTTGACAAGATAGAAGCAACTGAATACTTGAGTAATTTTTTTTTATTTGTAATTTCTTGTTTAGTTATAGATTATAATTTCTGTAGGAAATAGAAGAGAAATGTGTTAAGGTTACATGAGAAAGTGGTTGTTTAAATGTGTACACTGTTATAAAGAAACAGCATATTTTCTTTAGTGTTTTAAATAAAATAAAAAAATAAAATATAAAAAAAATACAATATTGTACTATTTATCCTTGCCTCCCCTCTTTACCGCCAAGAGACTTTACTGGGTGTGTTGTAGCATCCGGATCCCTACGCATCCCAATCCTAAGCGAGACCCAGAAGGGAGGAAGGCATTGAACTGCACTTTCTTGTGGGTAACATCTGAGAGCTTGCTGCCTGTTCTGAAGACTACATTTTAACACCAATCCCGGTCACGACAGCGATCCCATCCCACAGGAGCGGTGGTTTACATATTCGTGGGTGAGAGCTGGTGTGAATGGGTGCTTGGGTGAGAGCTTGTGGGTGTGAGTGGAAGCCTGGGTGAGAGCTTGTGTGTGTGGGTGTGAATGGGTGCCAGGCTGAGAGCTGGTGTGTATGGAAGCCTGGGTGAGAGCTTGTGTCTGTGGGTGTGAATGGGTACCAGGATGAGAGCTTGTGGGTGTGAATGGATGCATGGGTGAGAGCTGGTGTGAATGGGTGCAAGAGCATTTGTGTGTGATTGAGAGCTTGTATATAAGAGACCATGAGTGTGACTGAGAGAGAGACTGGTCAGGGTGGTGATGTGTTTCTGTGTGAAAGAGAGAGACTGGTCAGGAAGATGACTGGTGTGAGAGAGAGATCGAGACTGGTCGTGGGGGTCTAATTGGAGGGGGTTCATGGCTGGTTGTGGGCGCTAAGGAAGAGGACTGTGAGGACAGAGCTTCAGCAGCCCTTGCTGCTTCTGGTGAGTGCTGTTGGCCTGGAAGGGAAAGGAATAGGAGAGTTGCTGGAGAGGGTAAGTAAGGGTGGCTTTTTAAGGTTATTTTTCTTGATTGACTGCCATTTTAATTATTGGGTATTATGTGATGTCTGCTCTTTTGAAATATTTATTGATATTTGGACATGTTTTAATAATTTTTATGAGTTTTTAATTGTTGGATATTATTCTGTTCAGCAGCTGTTTTGTAACATTTTTAGTATAGCTTTACAATTATTTCTGTGTGGGGCTCTATAGCAACTTGACTTATTCTGTTTTCGCAATAGGAAATGTATTAGTGTTTAGGGCCTGGTTTAATAGTTGTATTTCTTAGATAGGATTGTTACTGTTGAGTGTGTTGCATAATACAGGTGTAACTTTGAGCGGGTTAGTTTGTGTGCATTATTGCAAATCCTGAGAGTCTGTTAGGTGCTATATTTCTCTTTCCATTTCTCCAGGTTCACACTGGATGCAGAGTGGCTTTTTTTTTATTTCCATTCCAGTTTCTGTCTCCATATTTATAATTTGTGGTTTTTCTGTACTTGGTGAAGGGTGTGTGACCGAGGTGAGGTATTTAACTAGCATGTAGGCATTTGTATCACTCTTATTTGTTGTGTTTTCTCAATAGGATATGCATTAGTGGTAAATTACTGCATTTCATAAGGAAGGCTATTTTGCCTGGAAGTAAAAGGAGTTTGTTTTGCTTTTACTGGGATGTCATCAGAATCAGAATATCTTTTTTGTATGGTGAATTGTACAGGGTAATGCCCTAGATCTGCTCTGTACTCATTGCTGGGGGTTGAGGGGATTCCTGTGGATGCAGAGTGCATGTTTACATTTAGACCCGTGATGGTCACATGTTCAGTGTGTCACGCATGTGAGAAGCATCTGTCAGGTGTGTCCCGGCCAAAAAAAGGTTGAGAACCACTGTTCTAGAGCCTACTTTCCATTGAAAAAGACTCACATCCTGTGTATGGAAACCTTTGCGATATTTGAATGTCTCTATCATATATCCCATATCTTGCCTTTAGGGTATACATGCTTACATCTTTAAGTCTATCCCCATATACTTTAGAACAAAGACAACTGACCATTTTTGTAGCCACTTTCTGGACCAGCTCTATCCCATTGATATTCTTTTGAAGCTGTGGGCTCCAGAATTGTACACAGTAGGGATGTGCAGCCAGAAAGTATTTGTTGCATTCGGGATACAAATTCGTCATGGGGCATATTCGTTGCATTCGGACGTATGCCGCTCCGATACATTGATACATGCATTCGTTTTCCAGTTCCCATTAAAGTCAATGGGGGAAGGATTTGCAGCCTATTTTTGGCTGCAGAATTGGGGTTTTATTATCAATTTTGATGAAACTTCTGGGGAGTAATCATCAGAATGAGAAAAGAGCTCCAAGGTACTTAGACTGTGGCAAAGTGGCACCAAAGTGGCATCAATAGCCTAAGGCACTGTAAAGGAGCAAAGGGGTACCAGAAGTGGCAAGAGTGCTTTAACAGAGGCACAAAGCAGCAGCGAGAGTGTCAAAAACACACCACAGCTTCAAAAGAGAGCACCAATAACAGATTCATGAACCCTCGAAGGCAGCACAACAGGCAAAGCGGCAAGACAAGTGGCATCGACATCCTACAGCACAATGAAGGGGGAACATAGCAAGCAGAAAGAATAGCACCAACACACTGAGGAACCATGATAGTAGCAAGAACACCACAAGGAGTTGAGTGAGTCATCTGGTGATTGGCAGCTAGGCAGAGTGGCAGAAAGTTGATAGGGGCAAGAAAGACTGGCAGAGCCAAGGTAGTCAGGTCGCTGTGGTGTTGATAAGGGAAAGACAAGGAGGCAAGATAAGACGAGGCTCAGCATGTGGCGGGACTGTCAACTGGGCATACTGTGCACCCGACCCGACTTGAAATAGGGACCAGGGAGTCTAACACGAGTGCTAGGACCTGAAACATGATGAACTATGCCTGGATGAGGTGGAGCATCTACGGGTACAGATTTTGGTGGTAGTAGCAAATATTCAAATAAGAGCTCCTATGAGCAGGAAAGGGATCCCTAGAATGGGTTTGCCTCTAAACAGCAGTTCAACATGGGCCAGAGGGTAGATACAGGCTGGCTACACCCTGGGAGAGTTCCCTATCCTTTGTGCAGGAAAGGTCTCCCTAGAATGGGTTCGCCCCTAAACGGAGGTTCAACATGGGTCAGAGGGTAGATACAGGCAGGCTACACCCTGGGAGAATTCCCTTTCCTTTGCGCAAGAAAGGTCGCCCTAGAAAGAGGCTGATTTCAAAATGGAAGAAACGACTGGAGGTAAAACACTAATAAAAATGACTTCATCAAGTGAAGTAAAATCCCAAATGCCAACTTTTCTGTTAGTAGAACAGAGGTTTTGAAGAACTTTACTATTCTGAAGCTAAGAAGAAGTACTAATAAAGTGTGCTTGGCACCTTGAAACAAATAGAAGAGAGTACATAAGATGAATTATACTTTAGAAGAATCAAGATTTGATATGTGCTATCATCTGCACTCTTCCTGGCATTTTGGTGATATGAAACTTGAATATACAAATGAGAATTGTCAAGGCTGAGAAGAAGAAGGTTACCATGTAAACAGAGGTTCAACATGGGTCAGAGGGTAGATAGATACAGGCTGGCTACACCCGGGGAGAATTCCCTTTTCTTTGCGCAGGAAAGGGCTCCCTAGAATGGGTTCACCCCTAAAGTGGGGTGTTTCCACTGGCATCCAGTGAGCTCTCACTGGTCTTCTACAATCCGGTGCAGTTAGCAGATATACAAATGAGAGTTTTCAAGGCTGAGGTGGATGAGGGTGCATGTGAACAGCAGTTCAACATGGGTCAACAGGTCCTAAGAGATAGGCTCCAACACCGAGGAGAGTTCCCTTTCCTAAGAGTAGGAAAGTGTTTCCTTGGAATGGATTGGCCCCTAGAGTGGAGCACGAGCCTTCAAAGTGTGGCGACATGGAGCAGGGTGCCATGTGAACAACGGTTAAATATGGGTCAACAGGTCCAAAGAGTTAGGCTGCAACACCGGGGAGACTTCCCTTTCCTAAGAGAAGGAAAGGACTTCCTTGGAATGGGTTGGCCCCTAGAGTGAAGCACGAGCCTTCAAAGTGTGGCGACATGGAGCAGGGTCTTACTGTGAGCATGGTCTCACTGTGTTTGCCACAGTCTAAGTATCTTGGACATCTTTTCTCATTCTGAACATGGGTCAACAGGTACTAAGAGATAGGCTGCAACACCGGGAAAAGTTCCCTTTCTTTGAGCAGGAAAGGGCTTCCTGGAATGGATTGGCCCCTAGAGTGTATAATGGAACAAATTGTTAGGATTAAGCATTTGAAAACAGATCATGACTTCATAAGCAAGATGGAGGAATTTCTCTTCTCTGCCCTGAAACTAAAGAAAACTGTTTGTTTTATTTAAGGATCCATGCTGTGAAGGATTACTAGTTTTAATTGCCAGAGACTGAGGTTTCCCTTTGCAATGAGGGTTCAGCCATTAGGACTGGAAATAAGGCCTTGACAAACAAGCACAGCAGTCGAGGACAGAGTCAATCCCACCTGGGGACATAAGGCCTGGATGGACAGGCACAGCAATCGATGTCAAACACTTGAAGGATCATAAAGGCCTAGACAGACCGGCACAGCAATCGAGATCAAACACTTGTAGGAACATAAGGCCTGGATGGACAGGCACAGCAGTCAAGGACAGAGTCAATCCCGACTAGGGACATAAGGCCTACACGAACAGGCACAGCAATCAAGGTCAAACACATGTAGGAACATAAGACCTGGACGGACAGGCACAGCAATCGAGGTCAAACACTTGTAGGAACATAAGGCCTGGACGGACAGGCACAGCAGTCGAGGACAGAGGTCAAGCCCACCTAGGGACATAAGGCCTGGATGGACAGGCACAGCAGTTTTTTTTAAATTAATTTATTTAGCTTCCTATTTTCAAACGTTTCCAGCACTTCATAGTCAATTACACTTAGGTACTGTAGGTAGTTCCCTCTCCCCAGAGGGCTTACAATCTAGGTCAAACCCTCGTAGGAACATAAGGCCAGGATGGTCAGGCAGGGGAGTCGAGGACAGAGGTCAAGCCCCCCTAGGGATATAAGGCCTGTATGAACAGGCACAGCAGTTTTGTTTTGTTTTTTAATTTATTTATCTTCCTATTTTCAAAAATTTCCAGCACTTCATAGTCGATTACACTCAGATACTGTAGGTAGTTCCCTAACCCCAGAGGGTTTACAATCTAAGTCAAACCCTCGTAGGAACATAAGGCCTGGACGGACAGGTACAGCAATCGAGGACAGAAGTCAATCCCACCTGGAGACATAAGGCCTGGATGGACAGGCACAGCAATCGAGGTCAAACACTTGTAGGAACATAAGGCTTGGATGGACCGGCACAGCAGTCAAGGTCAAACACTTGTAGGAACATAAGGCCTGGACAGACAGGCACAGCAGTCGAGGACAGAGGTCAAGCCCACCTAGAGATATAAGGCCTGGACGGACAGGCACAGCAGTCGAGGACAGAGGTCAAGGCCACCTAGGGACATAAGGCCTGGACAGACAGGCACAGCAGTCGAGGACAGAGGTCAAGCCCACCTAGGGACATAAGCCCTGGACAGACAGGTACAGCAGTCAAGGACAGAGGTCAAGCCCACCTAGGGACATAAGGCCTGGATGGACAGGCACAGCAGTCGAGGACAGAGGTCAAGCCCACCTAGGGACATAAGGCATGGATGGACAGGCACAGCAGTTTTTTTTTTTTAATTTATTTTTCTTCCTATTTTCAAACATTTCCAGCACTTCATAGTCGATTACACTCAGGTACTGTTGGTAGTTCCCTATCCCCGGAGGGCTTACAATGTAAGTCAAACCCTCGTAGGAACATAAGACCTGGACGGACAGGCACAGCAGTCGAGGACATTTTTAAAGATGGCTCCGGCCATCCAGTGCTCCCTCCATATGACAGGGGCCGGTCAATGGCACGGATACCCTGTCACATGGTAAGGGCAAAGGCCATCGGCGCCATTTTTATTAGTGGCAGCCGACAGCTCGAGAGCGGGAGATCACTCCTGGGACCCCCACTGGACCACCAGGTACTTGTAAAATGTTTTTGGGGGGGTTGGGAGGGTGGGGGAAGCAAAGGGATAAGTTTTAAAGGGTCAGGGTGGATTTTTTGTTTATTGGCTCGGGCGCAGCCGATAAACAAAACCGCGATCGGGCTGGATGAAAAAAAAATCATGATGTGAATCGGAACCAGAATCCGAACCGATTCCAGTTCCGATTCACATCTCTAATGCTGGGCTTGATGGACCCTTGGTCTGACACATTATGGCAATTTCTTATGTTCTTAACGTTTCCTGATAATCCTTCTGTTATATCACTCACAGAAATGTTGAAAAGAACCGGTCCAAGGACCGATCCCTGGGGCACACCACTAGTAACAAGCCCCTCCTCAGAGAAAACTCCATTTACCACTATTCAGCCATTTTCTAATCCAGTCAGTCAATCTTGGTTTCATACCAAGGGTGCACAATTTATTATAAGTTTTCTGCGTGGAACTGTGTCAAAGGTCTTGCTGAAATCCAAGTATACTATGTCAAACACTCTTCCTTGATCCAACTCTCTGGTTTCCTATTCAAAAAAAAGTAATCAGATTTGTCTGACAGTATTTACTTCTGACAAAACCATGCTGCCTCAGATCTTGCAATCCATTGGATTCCAAAAATTGAACTATCCTCTGTTTTGACAGTGATTCCATTTGCTCACCACAGAGGTCAGACTAACTGGCCTGTAGTTCCCAGCTTCCTCCTTACTTCCACCTTTATGAATAGGAACTACATCCATCCTTTTCTAGTTCTCCAGAACATCTCCACACCCTAAAGAAGTATTAAAAAGGTCAGCTTGCAGAGCTGCCAGGACATCTCTAAGCTCCCTTAGTATTCTCGTATTTATCTGATTTGGCCTCATTGCCTATCTACTTTATGTTTAGTTAGCACCTCATGAACATAGACCTCGAATAGTACAGCAGATGTATATTACCACTGCCATTTCTTCACAAAGTATTACATGGTTGATGAAATCTCATTTTGGAGAATGTCATTCTGCGTTGTATACAGCAAGAAATTTATGCCAACAAAATTAAGTACATCATCAAGTTAGAGCATTCCCAAAGATAGCCCGCTTTCGAAGTTGATAAAAATGGCTAGAGACATTCATCAGACCAGACACTGAGACATTGCTTCTTATATATCATATAAATACTAGGGATGTGAATCGGGCTTCGGATGATTGAAAATATCGTCGATATTTTCAAAATCGTCAGAAATCGGGGGCTCACCCGAAACGATAGGAAAACCCCACGATATTGATCGTTGGGGTTCTCTTATCATTTTGGGGGAGGGCGGGAAAAACAGCACACAAAAATAACCCCTAAACCCACCCCGACCCTTTAAAACTAATCCCTTTGCTTCCCCCCACCCTCCCGACCCCACCGAAAAAATTTTACAGGTACCTGGTGGTCCAGTGGGGGTCTCAGGAGCGATCTCCCACTCCCGGGATGTCAGCTGCCACTAATCAAAATGGAGCCGATAGCCCTTTGCCCTTACTATGTGACAGGGTATCCGTGCCATTGGCCAGCCCCTGTCACATGGTAGGAGCACTGGATGGCGTGCCATTTTTAAATATGGCGCCGGCCATCCAGTGCTCCCTCCATGTGACAAGGGCCAGCCAATGCCCTGGATATCCTGTCACATGGTAAGGGCAAAGGCCATCGGCGCTATTTTTATTAGTGGCAGCCGATGGCCCGAGAGCGGGAGATCGCTCCCGGGACCCCCACTGGACCACCAGGTACCTGTAAAATGTTTTTTGGGGGGTTGGGAGGGTGGGGGAAGCAAAGGGATTAGTTTTAAAGGGTCAGGGTGGGTTTTTTGTTTATCAGCTCAGGCGCAGCTGATAAACAAAACCGCGATCGGGCCCGATGAAAAAAAAACCACATGTGAATCGGAACCGGAATCCGAACCGATTCCAGTTCCGATTCACATCTCTAATAAATACAACATTATGGACTATTATATACAATTTTCTGATTACTTAATGTTTAAAATAGTGGTATCTACCTCTAAGAATAGTGGGCCCCTGTGCTGTGGAGTAGGTGAACCTATTAGGCCTACATCAGCAGCTTGTGAAAGCACCCTGAACTGGAACTAGACTGGGGCTTTACCTATACCAGCCTGTTCACCGTGGGTTGAGCCTTTGGGTTCCAGGGGTTGTCAGGACTTAGACAAGAGTCCCACAGGGTATACAGAGAGTCAGGCACTGGGCCAAGATCAGGGCAAGTAGTGGTCAGACTATTACCAGGAGAAGGCAAAAGGTCAGTGGCAGGCAGCATGGAAGGTGTAGTTGAGGTCTGTAGCAAAGGTCAGTGGCAGGCAGCAGGCAAGAGAGTAGTTTGGGTCTATAGCAGAGGTAAGAGGCAGGAGGCAATCAAGAGAATAAGCTGGTCCGGGCAGAGAGGAGAGGTACAGTAACAGAGAAAGACTAGAGGTTGAACTGGGAAAGACAGACTGAATGGAGTAGGGCAGGCTGGAAAAGGCAAGGTAGGAAGCACGAGGCAAGACAGAATAGACAAGTCAAGATAGGCTGGACAAGGTGAGGCAAGTAGTACAAGGCAAGGCAGGACGGACACTAGAAAAGGGCTGGGTAAGGAACCCATCAGCAACACGTACTGCAGAAACTGAGGCAGCAATAGGGAACACAGCTTGTGCTTATGTACCCAGCTGTATGACATCATCAGAGCATGCCAACAGTATGGTTTCCCACCCTGAGTCCTTCAAATAGCATCATGCCACGTGTGTGAATAGGCCTGCTAGAGGAGCAGAGTTGTGGCATCATGGCAGCATTACCACCATTGAGGAGCTTCACGGCATCCTGTGGCGAGTTGGCTGGTTGTTCTGCCTTGCTACCACTGGCCCATCATTACAGCACCCACCCTTTTAAGCCCCCTTTAGGCTTAGGTTTCTGAGGGAAAAATCTGTGAAATTACATTCCAATTTGAGGGGCTTGAAGATTGGACGCTGGCTCTCACGAGTTCTCCTCTGGACCAAAGCCCTTCCATTAATTGAGATATTGAAATCAATTTTGCTGCTTCCAGGAGTTTAGGATTTCCTGGACCTCCAATTTAGTGTCATTTTCAGATACTGTTTCAGTTGGACTGGGAGTTGGTGAGAGAGCAAGCTAGAAGTGAAGGTTTCAAGAGGGAAACATGGAATATATTATGAAATGTCAATGTAGATTGGAAACTTTAGCTGCAGGATGGGGAATGATCCAATAAACCTGGTTATGAACTTGATTGAGGGCATCTTAAGATATACGTTTTGGATGCTTAGCCACACCAGTTCCCCAAGCTTGAACTGTGGTGCCATTCGGCGCCTCTTGTCAGCTTGTTATTTAAACCAACTGGCAACTGCAGTGAGCAGTTGATGTGTACTGTACCATAGATCTTTGAAATTGCGACTTATGGAATTAGCTGCTGGACAGGAAATGGAGAGTGGTACTGGGAATGGTACCCGAGGGTGGTGACCAAACACTATCTGAAAGGACGTAGAGACAGTAGAACTCCCCACATGGTTGTTGTGGCAGAACTCCGCCCATGGGAAGAGAGAAGCCCAACCACCTTGGCACTCATGGTTTGGTTGACTCTTTCTGGTGCCAAAGCAATTCAATGCTAATTTTGTGGGTGTAAACTTTACTGCCGAAGCAATAAGAATTTTTACTTTACAAAATGAGCATTCTAAAACAGGAGTAAGACTTAGCATCCTTGTATGGAAATCCAATGCAGATGAGGGCATTAAGTATTACTTTCTGATGCAGAACAGTGTGTAGTGCTGGCTGTCATTTTCTTAGCGCTAGAAAATTAACTCCAGGTCAAGAGATGGAGTTAAGTCTCCAGTGCTATTACACTGGATTGTGGCAGGCTGGGCAGAGACTTCAGGCATGGTGCCCATCGAGAACCCCTCCTCCTCTTCCCTACACCAAAAATCTTCATACCCTCTCTATTACAAAAAAAAAAGCCACATGCTGCCCCCCGAGTCTCAGACTTAGTAACACCGCTGCAGAGGAATCCACCTCCCCAGACCACACATACACCCAGATCCCCTTGGCTGCCTCAGGCCCAGGCTCCTTTATACACTTTGCAGAAACTACAGGTGTGCATTAGTTTTTAACAAAATGAAAAATGACAATGACAATGAAATTGACTATTTCATCATTTTTCAGGAATCCTGAAAAACAAACAAAAAAAAATGCTGAAATTTGGTGAAAATTGTATTTCGTGTTACTGCGCACTAACGGGACTTACTGCACAGTAACTGTATATTACTGCTCGCTAACAACTGTTAGTGTGCAGTAACAGAAAATGTTACAAAACGGACACTTTTTGTCATTCAAGGGAGCAGTTCATTAGCAACAGGTATGAATCGGAATTTCCATTGGCTGACTCTTTGTTAGTTATTATTTCTGTTGCCAAGGTTGCCACTGTGGTTGTGTTTGTTGGGGGATGGTTTGGCTTGACCTGCCAGTGCCTGGTAACAAGAGTAAACATAAACATATACTACTGATGTAATGTGACTAGAACTTGTTTGTTTTTGTTGACACTTTTTACCAGGCACTGGCAGGTCATATACTAGTGAATATTTTTAATTTGTCAATCCCTGTGCATTTTAGAAAAGAGGGTCCTGGAATTTTGGGATATGCATGCACACACATATTTTTAATTCTCTAATCCGGCTTCATTTTTTTTATGAGAAGTACATGGTAATTGGTTAAAGTGTATTTTTGAGTTGGCCAATTATATGCTTATTTCCCCTCCTATTTTTACTCAATAGTTATATAATAAGGGAGTAGTGTACATATGCCGCAGCGGCAAGCTGTCATTGAGTAGATAGGGTGGTGTCCTACTGCACTGTCCTGGAGGAGGAAGCAGGCAGGATCCAAAGTAGCTATACAACATATTGCTGAAATGATTGCTTTGGATGATCAGCCACTGCAGATTATAGAAAATGTTGGATTTAAGTGGCTGATCCATTTTTTTCCCTCTTACTACAAAGTTCCTTCAAGAACTATATTTAGCCATCAGGTGATTCCCACTCTCAAATGCAGACTTTGCTGGCAAGGGCAAAGGAGAGGTGCATCCATCTCACCACTGACGTTTGGACTAGTATGAATGCAATGTATGCATATTTGTCCCTAACAGTACATTGGTGGCAGCTGTAGTCACCTGGTACGGAGTCAGTACTAGTAAATGGTTAGTAGGGATGTGCATTCGTTTATCATGAATTAGGCAATTTCAACAAAATTGCCTAATTCGTTCTGGTCAGGGGACCTGAATCCCAAAACAAATTTGCCCCGAAATTCAGGAAAAATTCATTTTTCGGGTTAGCGCAGGGGGGAGGGGCACATTTATTTAAAAAAAAACAAACAAACCCAACCCAACCCTTCAAATGTACTTAACTGTGTAACCGTATCCAAAAGTCAGTAAGGAGGCCCAGACAACTGATCCGCAAAGATAGACTTTTATTGCCAGCAAGATGCAGCTAAGACAAGGGCTTAGTACAACTGCATGCCACGCCCCCTTAGGAGCAAACTTTTATACACTTACAGTTCTTATCTTTCACACATGCGTTCTACTAACTGCTGAACAAACAATTTGCAAACTGCTGAACAAGCATTTGCTAGCGTGGTCTTCTAGTAGGTGTAGCTTATGATCAGACTATTGTTTCGTCATTTAATTGACGTGTTAGACATTTTATAGCGGCGATCGTATTAATACAATACAAATTATTATTCCAAAATGGAGTCACGTTCCACTAAATGTTAGTACGTAACTGCGTCACTACGTATTACATGCCGTTTGCGTTTCAAATGTTAATACATTCAAGATGGCTGTGCGTTACACTGCTGGCATGGTTAGTTGAAAGGTTTTCAGTCGTCTCATTCTTCAGACGTTCACAAAATCGAACTCCTTCAACTGCAACCCCCCCACCATCCCGATCCCCCCCCCCCCAAGACTTACTGAAAGCCCTGGTGGTCCAGCGGGGGTCCCAGAGGCGATCTCCTGCTCTCGGGCCATTGGGCCTGCCAGGAATCAAAATGGCACCAGTGGCCCTTTCCCTTACCATGTGACAGGGGCTACCAGTGCCATTGGCCGGCCCCTATCACATGGAAGGAGCAATGGACGGCTGGCGCCATCTTAGCAAATGGTGCGGGCCATCCATTGCTCCTTCCATGTAATAGGGGCTGACCAATGGCACCGGTAGCCCCTGTCACATGGTAAGGGCAAAGGGACACCGACGCCATTTTGATTAGTGGCAGGCGATGGCCCGAAAGGGAGAGATTGCTCCCGGGACCCCTCTGGACCACCATAGCTTTTAGTAAGTCTTGGGGGGGATCGGGATGATGGGAGGGTTTGTAATTAAGTAAATTTGAAGGGTTGGGGTGGGTTGTTTTTTTTTCCAGTTTGTTTTGCCAAAACAAATAAAAACAACGTTGGAAAATGAAGTTTTCCAAGAAGCATCTGACCCGAAGCCCAACCCTAAAGCTAAAAATGATGCACATCTCTAGTGGTTAGAAAGAAAATATATATACCTCTGTCATAGATTAAAGTTACAGACTCAGACTCATTTCCAAAACAAAATAATGATTTTGTGAATGAAGTATGAAAGATGTTTAGGCCGATGCGATAAATTGTGCATATAAAACATGCATCCTTGGCATCGTGTGCCCAGGAGACATGGCTATGCAACAATTTTATCCCACTACCAGCACAATATTCATGCAGATTACAATATACGTGGCCTGGAGGGTGTTTATATTGTGCATGTATACTGGACAACGGGTGCTCAGAATTATTATTATTTTTTTATTTCTGAAGGCTTTTATTTTGTATGATTCTGCTTTCTGTGGTTAGGTACTCATACTTAGTATCACAACAATACTAATGGGCAGTATCACAGAAAGCCTTTTTTTTTGCTTTTTTCCATGAGCCCCTGAGCGCAACATGGTTTACTGTTAGCTCCCGGGCAGGCATTAAATTTGCTCCTTTAAAATGAACGCCTTGGCTGCATGGCAATTTTTGGCATCGAAGAGTTACCTGTTGCACTAGCTTGAGTGCAAAATATTGCATCGGCCAGTTTGAAAGATGTGTGAAAGAACAGTAGCCATAGTTGAAGCCTTGATGTTAGTGCAACTGCTCAGAAGAATGCAACTTGTGTTAATTCAACCTGATTGAGAAAATGTTTTGTGAAAGTGTATAAGTGCCATGCTACAAAAACACTCAAATATGTTTGATTAAGTTAATAGATATCTGCTCTGTAATTAGAAATTAATACAGAAAGGCATCTATGAATGAAATCAAACATATTTGAGTTTGCTGTTCAAACCACTACAGTAGAACACTAAAGGGTAGATTAAAAAAAACAAAACAAAACATGTTGGCGCCCTATCTACACGTCTCAGCACGTGCACATGTGTGCATCGGCGCATCACATAAACCTGACAAGATCTTGCACACAGGAGCCACATAGATATTAAAAAGTGGTGATTATGACACTGCTCCTTGGGGGACACCCATACTTATGTCAGACCATGAAGAACAGTTGTTGCCAATTATTATTTGTTGTGAGTGGCAAGATAAATAGAACCTTAACCAAACCAGGACTGTCCTTGTGATGTGATATAAGAAGATGCTATGCTGAATGGTGTCAAATGCAGATGAAATATCCAATGACATGAGCACATAACTGTTGCCTTTATCCAGGCCTCTTCTCAGTGTGCAACAAGTGTGGACATTGTTAAAAAAATACCATCTTAGAAGCGCAGTCCAGATGATTTCCATGCATTAAGAAAAGTGGAAAAAAGGCCAAATGATTATCAGCATGGCTAAAAAGTGAGGTGAAAGAGGCTATTTTAGTCAAAACATCTTCATTCAAAATTTAGAAGGATCCATCAGAAGAAAATAGGATAAAGCATAAGCACTGGCTTGTTAAATGTAAGACATTGATAAGACAGGCTTAAAGAGAATTTGAAAAGAAGTTGGCATTAGAGGTAAAAACTTATAATAAAAACTTTTTAAAATATATCCAAAGCAGAAAACCTGCAAGGGAGTTGGTTGGACCTATAGATGATTGAGGGTTAAAGCGGCACTTAGGGAAGATAAAGCCATTCAAGTAAGATTAAACACATTCTTTGCTTCTATGTTTACAGAAGAAGATATTGGGGAGACACCCATTCCAGAGATGGTTTTCAAGGGTGATGATTCAGATGAACTGAACCAAATCATGGTGAACCTAGAAAATTTGGTAGGCCAGAATGACAAACTGAAGAGTTGTAAATCACCTTTACCGGATAGTATACACCCCATGGTTCTGAAAGAACCAAAACATGAAACTTTAGGCCTATTTCAATTAATTTGTAACCTATCATTAAAATTATCCATGGTACCTGAAGACTGCCCGATGGCCAATGTAACCCCAATATTTAAAAAGGGCTCTAGGGTTGATCCAGGAAACGATTGACCAGTGAGCCTGCCTTCAGTGCTGGGAAAAATCGTGGAAACTGTTATAAAGAATAAAATCACAAAACATTTAGATAGACATGGTTTAAAGAGACACAACCAGCATGGATTTACCCAAGGGAAGTCTTGCTTCACAAATCTACATTTTTTTGAAGGGGTGAAAATATGTGGACAATGGTGAACCAGAAGATATGGTATATTTGCATTTTGAGAAGGCAATCGACAGTCCCACATGCGAGGCTTCTAAGAATACTAAAAAGTCATGGAATAGGAGGCAATGTCCTTTTGTGGATTGCATGCTGGTTAAAAGTCAGGAAACATAGAGTAGGATTAAATGGTCTGTTTTCATAGTGGAAAAAGGTAAAAAGTGGAGTGCCTTAGAGATCTGTATTTGGACTGGTGCTTTTTAATATATTTATAAATGATCTGGAAATGGGTACGATGAGTGAGGTGATCAAATTTATGGATGACACAAAATTATGCAGAATAGTAAATGCAAATGCACTGAGTGATGTTCAAAGAAAAAATAAAATATACCTAATTCAGAACATTTATAAACAAACAGTAATTAAAATGAGTGATTCACAACAAAAGATTTCGAAAAGTCAATTAAAATGCCAGGCTGATTATCCCAGTTTATAAATAAGCCTGCTTGAAAAGAAATCTTTTTAACAAAAATGTCAATGTTTTTAAACAGTCTGACAAGCACATTAACTCTGGAAATGAGTTCCTCAATATGGGGGCTGCTTCAGAGAAAGCACATTCTCTTGTTTCCACAAGCTTAGAATTTCTTACTGAAGGTATATCTAGCAAACTCTCTGCAAGGATCTCAAAGAGCGAGTAGGCTGAGAGATCCTCAAAAGAGTGATAGACTAGGGAGATTTGTCGAAATTGATTAGCTTGAACTCCATTGTGCTTACTTAATTTTGCAGTGTATTGAATATAAACAACCAGTGTAAGTTCACTAAAACAGAGGAAATATGTACTCTGTGATTAATTCCTTATATGAGATGAGCCGCTGAGTTCAAGAGTAGCTGCACAGGTCTTAAGATGGAGGCAGGGAGTGCCAAAGTAAAGGACATTACAATAATCAATCAATAGTAATTTTGATGCTTGCACCATTATACGAAAATCTGATTTTTCAAGTAGATGTTTCAGTCTACATACAATATGTACTTTGTAAAGGCCAGTTTTTATTACAGTTTTAATATGAGTGCAGAAGGAAAAATACCAATCCATATATCCAATCTTTTGATGCTAGACCGAATGGAAAATGTGAACTCATCAAAGGTGGTAAGTTAGAGGATGCAGTTGAGTATGATTTTTCAGCCAGGAACAAGTCTTTTTTCATCATGTTTAATACCAATTTATTGTGAAATAACCATTTCATGACTGCAGATAGACATATTTGCACAAGCTTAACTGGGGCAGACAATATTGGCTGGGTGTAAACAAAAAAATTGGATATCATCAGCATAGATTTTATATCCATCGCATAAACTCGACAAGATCTTGCACACAGCAGCTACATAGATATTAAAAAGTAGTGATGGTAATGCTGCTCCTTAGGGGATACCCATACTTATATAGGACCATGGAGAACAGTTGTTGCCAATTATTTTTTGTTGTGAGTGACCAGATAAATAGAACCTTAAACAAACCAGGACTGTCTTTGTGATATAAGAAGGTGCTAAGGTGCTATGGTCAACAATGTCAAATGCAGATGAAATATCCAATGACATGTATATGTAGTTGTTGCCTTTATCTAGGCCTCTTCTCAGTGTGTCAAGAAGAGAGATTATAAGGAGTTCAGTGCTCATGTGTTTTCTAAATCCAAATTGATGGGGATCCAGATTATGATTTTCTTTGATAAAATCACCCAGTTGCCACAGAACAACCATTTCCAAGAGTTTCAACATGAATGGTAATGAGGAAATTGGCATAAAATAAACTGGGTGTGAGATGTCAAGATCTTGTTATTTTAATAAGGGCCTGACTGTGGCTGTTTTGAGGCAAAATAGAATGATGCCTTCTATCAGAGAAAGATATACAATCAATGTAAGTGAAAGTGCAAAAAAATCCCTTGCCACCTTTAAGATTAATATATTGTAGATATTCAATGTACAATGGGAAGAGTTCATTTTGGAGATAACCTGAGTTATTTCATTAGTGGAAATATTTTCACATGATAAACTATCATACTAACTGGGTGGGCACATTAGTGAAGCTTTTGGCCAAATTAGTTATTTTAATAGTAAAGTGGTACCAAAAAACCTTGCAACTGGGAAGATATGACAGTCCAGATTGGTCAACTGCTCTTTTGTCAGGGGTGTTAGTAAATATTTTAGTGAGGTTAATTCTCTTTGGTTATTTCCTATTTAATGAATGTGTTTTGAGAAATATGCTTTTATAGCAGTGTTAAATGTTATTCATTATTCATTGAGAAGTGATCTGTAGTTGGTCAACAATTCAGGTATCCGGTGTTTGCACTATTTGTATTAACCCCTCCATAATGACATTTTGCTTCCTTAACTACTGTTGTTAACCATGATTTAGATTTGGTATGGTGTTTAGGTTTGAGCTAAATGGTCAACAACAATATTTATATTTGAATCCCAGGAGGAGACTGCAGAGTCAATATCAGCAGGTTGAAAATAAGTCAATTTTGGTTCAATTAATTTGGAAAAGTCTTTTTTCTAAATGTGTCCCCTCCTCAACAGAAAAGCATCTGAAGTTGATTTTCTAAGGTAACTGCTATCAGATAGTGAAGAAAACTAATCCAAAAAAATGAT
Source organism: Rhinatrema bivittatum (assembly GCF_901001135.1). Lineage (NCBI taxonomy): Eukaryota > Metazoa > Chordata > Amphibia > Gymnophiona > Rhinatrematidae > Rhinatrema > Rhinatrema bivittatum. The sequence goes on along the minus strand of NW_021821056.1, from coordinate 63,800 downwards.
CAGACCAAGAGACTTCTAAAACAGAAATAGTTGTGGCGCAATGTTCTCATAATGAGTTATTTAAAAAACCCAGATCTAGAGAGAGTCCTTGTCTATGAGAAGGTTAAAGGTTGAATAATCATAATTTTTAAATTAGTCCTAAACTATAACAGCTGTTCAAAGAATAGTAGTAAATTAGATTGCAGTGATGTAGGACCATAAAGAAGATATAAACTCGAGTTTGAGAAGAGTGCTAGAAATTCAAATACAAATTTACCACCCAAGTTTTCTGTAGACTTTCCAACATTTTCCAACATTTTAAATATGACCAAAACCCCCATGCTGACTTTTTTTCCTGGGTTAAGCGACATATGAATAACCAACCAGACAAAACCGATTAAACAGAACAAAATTGGATTCTAGAAGCCAGATTTCAGTCATACAAAAGAAATCAGGTCTTGTCTCTAAAATTAAAAGATGAATGGCATGAAACTTCTTTCTTATAGCTTGTACACTGATGAGCATAACAATTTCTGAATTACTAGAATCAAATATTTTCAATTCAATTCAGATAGAAATTTTATAACATGGCCAATTATGTCCATAGGTAGTCTTGACCTCTGTACTTGATTGCTGTACCTGTCCATCCAGGCCTTATATACCTACAAGGGTTTGACCTCGATTGATGTGCCTGTCCGTCCAGGCATTATCTCCCTAGTTGGGATTGACCTCAGGCCTCGATTGCTGTGTCTGTCCATCCAGGCCTTATATACCTACAAGGGTTTGACCTCGTTTGCTGTGCCTGTTCATCCGGGCCTTATGTCCCTAAGTGGTCTTGACCTCTGTCCTTGATTGCTGTGCCTGTCCATCAAGGCCTTATGTCCCTACAAGGGTTTGACCTTGATTGATGTGCGTGTTTGACCAGGCCTTATGTCCCTACGTGGGCTAGACCGCTGTCCTCGATTGCTGTGCTGTTCGTCCAGGCCTTATGTCTCTATGTGGGATTGACCTCTATCCTCGATTGCTGTGCCTGTTCATCCAGGCATTATGTCCCTAGATGGGATTGAACTCTGTCCTCGATTGCTGTGCCTATCCGTCCAGGCCTTACACCCCTACTAAGGTTTGACCTCAATTACTGTGCCTGTCCATCTAGGCCTTATGTTACTAGGAGTGATTGACCTCTGTCCTTGATTGATGGGCCTCTCCGCCCAGGCCTTATGTCCCTACAAGGGTTTGACCTCGATTTCTGTGCCTGTTCATCCAGGCCATATGTCCCTATAAGGGTTTGACCTCGATTTCTGTACCTGTCCGTCCAGGCCTTATGTCACTAAGTGGTCTTGACCTCTGTCCTTGATTGCTGGGCCTCTCCATTCAGTCCTTATGTCCCTACAAGGGTTTGACCTTGATTGATGTGCGTGTTCGACCAGGCCTTATGTCCCTACGTGAACTAGACAGCTGACCTCAATTGCTGTGCCTGTTTGCAGAGGCCTTATGTTCCTAGGTGTGATTGACGTCTGTGCTCAATTGCTGTGCCTGTCCGTCCAGGCCTTATGTCCCTAGGAGGGATTGACTTCTGTCCTCGATTGCTGTGCCTGTCCATCAAGGCCCTATGTCCCTACAAAGGTTTGACCTCGATTGCTGTGCCTGTTCATCCAGGCCTTATGTCCCTAGGTGGGATTGACCTCTGTCCTAGATTGCTGGGCCTGCATGTCCAGGCCTTATTTCCATACAAGGGTTTGACCTCGATTTCTGTGCCTGTTCATCCAGGCCATATGTCCCTATAAGGGTTTGACCTCGATTGATGTGCCTGTCCATCCAGGCCTTATGTCCGTAAAGAGTTTAAACTCGATTTCTGTACCTTTCCGTCCAGGCCTTATGTCCCTAAGTAGTCTTGACCTCTGTCCTTGATTGCTCTGCCTGTCTGTCCAGGCCTTAGGTCCCTACAAGGGTTTGACCTTGATTGCTGTGCGAGTTCGACCAGGCCTTGTATCCCTAGGTGGGATTGACCTCTGTTTCGATTGCTGTGCATGTCCATCGAGGCCTTATGTCCCTACAAGGATTCGACCTCGATTGCTGTGCCTGTTCTTCCAGGCCTTATGTCCCTAGGTGGGATTGACTTCTGTCCTTGATTGCTGTGCCTGTCCATCCAGGCATTATATCCCTACAAGGGTTTGACCTCGATTGCTGTGCCTGTTCTTCCAGGCATATCCCTACGTGGGCTTGACCTCTGTCCTCGATTGCTGTGCTTGTTTGTCCAGGCCTTATGTCCCTAGGTGAGATTGACCTCTGTCCTCGATTGCTGTGCCTGTTCTTCCAGGCCTTATGTCCCTAGGTGGGATTGACCACTGTCCTCGATTGCTGTGCATGTTCACCGAGGCCTTATGTTCCTAGGTGGGATTGACGTCTGTGCTCAATTGCTGTGCCTGTCCGTCCAGGCCTTATGTCCCTAGGCGGGAATGACCTATGTCCTCGATTGCTGTGCCTGTCCATCCAGGCCTTATGTCCCTACGAGGGTTTGACCTCGATTGCTGTGCCTGTTCATCCAGGACTTATGTCCCTAGGTGGGATTGACCTCTGTCCTTAATTGCTGGGCCTGTCTGTCCAGGCCTTATGTCCCTAAAAGGGTTTGACCTCGATTTCTGTGCCTGTTCATCCAGGCCATATGTCCCTATAAGGGTTTGACCTCGACTGCTGTGCCTTCCATCCAGGCCTTATGTCCCTACAAGGATTTGACCTCGATTGCTGTGCCTGTTCTTCCAGGCCTTATGTCCCTAGGTGGGATTGACTTCTGTCCTTGATTGCTGTGCCTGTCCGTCAAGGAATTATATCCCTAAAAGAGTTTGACCTCGATTGCTGTGCCTGTTCTTCCAGGCCTTATGTCCCTACGTGGGCTTGACCTCTGTCCTCGATTGCTGTGCCTGTTTGTCCAGGCCTTATGTCCCTAGGTGAGACTGACCTCTGTCCTCGACTGCTGTGCCTGTCCATCTAGGCCTTAAGTCCCTTCAAGGGTTTGACCTCGATTGCTGTGCCTGTTCATCCAGGCCTTATGTCCCTAGGTGAGATTGACCACTGTCCTCGATTGCTGTGCCTGTTCACCGAGGCCTTATGTCCCTAGGTGGGATTGACCTCTGTGCTCAATTGCTGTGCCTGTCCGTCCAGGCCGTAAGTCCTTAGGAGGGATTGACCTCTGTCCTCAACTGTTGTGCCTGTTCATCCAGGCTTTATGTCCTTACAAGGGTTTGACCTAGATTGTTGTGCCTATCCATCCAAGCCTTATGTCCCTAGATGGGGTTTCCACTGTCCTCGATTGCTGTGCCTGTTCACCGAGGCCTTATGTCCCTAGGTGGGATTGACCTCTGTGCTCAATTTCTGTGCCTGTCCGTCCAGGCCTTAAGTGCTTAGAAGGGATTGACCTCTGTCCTCAATTGCTGTGCCTGTCTGTCCAGGCCTTAAGTCCTTAGGAGGGATTGACCTCTGTCCTCAATTGCTGTGCCTGTCCGTCCAGGCTTTATGTCCGTACAAGGGTTTGAACTTGATTTCTCTACCTGTCCGTCCAGGCCTTATGTTCCTAGGTGTGATTGACCTCTGTCCTCGATTGCTTTGCCTGTTCATCCAGGCCTTTTGTCCCTACAAGGCTTTGACCTCTTTTGCTGTGCCTGTTTGTCCAGGCCTTATGTCCCTACAAGGGTTTGACCTCAATTGCTGTGCTTGTTCTTTCAGGACTTATATCCCTACTTCTCCTTGAACTCTGTCCTTGATTGCTGTGCCTGTTCATCCAGGCCTTATGTCCCTAGGTGGGATTGACCACTGTCCTCAATTGCTGTGCCTGTTCGTCGAGGCCTTATGTCCCTAGGTGGGATTGACCTCTGTGCTCAATTGCTGTGCCTGTCTGTCTAGGCCTTATGTCCCTAGGAGGGATTGACCTCTGTCCTCGATTGCTGTTCCTGTCCATCCAGGCCTTATGTCTTTACAAGGGTTTGACCTCGATTGCTCTTCCTGTTCATCCAGGCCCTATGTCCCAAGGTGGGATTGAACTCTGTCCTCGATTGCTGTGCCTGCCCATCCAGGCCTTATCTCCCTAGTTGGGATTGACCTCTGTCCTCGATAGCTGTGTCTGTCCGTCAAGGCCTTATATACTTACAAGGGTTTGACCTCGATTGCTGTGCCTGTTCATCTGGGCCTTATGTCCCTAGGTGGGATTGACCTCTGTCCTCGATTGCTGTGCCTGTTCATCCAGGAGTTATGTCCCTAGATGGGATTGACCTCTGCCCTCGATTTCTGTGCCTATCCGTCTAGGCCTTATGTCCCTACTAAAGTTTGACATCGATTACTGTACCTGTCTGTCTAGGCCTTATGTTCCTAGGTGTGATTGACCTCTGTCCTCGATTGCTGGGCTTGTCCGTCCAGGCCTTATGTCCCTATAAGAGTTTGACCTCGATTGCTGTGCCTGTCCATCCAGGTCTTATGTCCCTACAAGGGTTTGAACTCGATTTCTGTACCTGCCCATCCAGGCCTTATGTCCCTACAAGGGTTTGACCTCGATTGCTGTGCCTGTTCATGCAGGCCTTATGTCCCTAGGCGGGATTGACCTCTGTCCTCGATTGCTGTGCCTGTTCATCCATGAGTTATGTCCCTAGATGGGATTGACCTCTGTCCTCGATTGCTGTGCCTATCCGTCCAGGCCTTATGTCCCTACTAAAGTTTGACCTCGATTACTGTGCCTGTCTGTCTAGGCCTTATGTTCCTAGGTGTGATTGACCTCTGTCCTCGATTGCTGGGCTTGTCCATCCACCCTTGTAGGGACATAAGGCCTGGACAGAGAGGCCCAGCAATTAAGGACAATGTCCCTATAAGAGTTTGACCTCGATTGCTGTGCCTATCCATCCAGGCCTTATGTCCCTACAAGGGTTTGAACTCAATTTCTGTACATGTCCGTCCAGGCCTTATGTCCCTACAAGCGTTTGACCTCGATTGCTGTGCCTGTTCATGCAGGCCTTATGTCCCTAGGAGGGATTGACCTCTGTCCTCGATTGCTGTGCCTGTCCATACAGGCCTTATGTCCCTACAAGGGTTTGACCTCGATTGCTCTGCCTGTTCATCCAGGACTTATGTCCCTAGGTGGAATTGACCTCTGTCCTTAATTGCTGGGCCTGTCTTTCCATGCCTTATGTCCCTACAAGGGTTTGACCTCGATTTCAGTGCCTGTTCATCCAGGCCATATGTCCCTATAATGGTTTGACCTCGACTGCTGTGCCTGTCCATCCAGGCCTTATGTCCCTACAAGGATTTGACCTCGATTGCTGTGCCTGTTCTTCCAGGCCTTATGTCCCTAGGTGGGATTGACTTCTGTCCTTGATTGCTGTGCCTGTCCGTCCAGGCATTATATCCCTAGGTGGGATTGACCACTGTCCTCAATTGCTGTGCCTGTTCGTCGAGGCCTTATGTCCCTAGGTGGGATTGACCTCTGTGCTCAATTGCTGTGCCTGTCTGTCTAGGCCTTATGTCCCTAGGAGGGATTGACCTCTGTCCTCGATTGCTGTTCCTGTCCATCCAGGCCTTATGTCTTTACAAGGGTTTGACCTCGATTGCTCTTCCTGTTCATCCAGGCCCTATGTCCCAAGGTGGGATTGAACTCTGTCCTCGATTGCTGTGCCTGCCCATCCAGGCCTTATCTCCCTAGTTGGGATTGACCTCTGTCCTCGATAGCTGTGTCTGTCCGTCAAGGCCTTATATACTTACAAGGGTTTGACCTCGATTGCTGTGCCTGTTCATCTGGGCCTTATGTCCCTAGGTGGGATTGACCTCTGTCCTCGATTGCTGTGCCTGTTCATCCAGGAGTTATGTCCCTAGATGGGATTGACCTCTGCCCTCGATTTCTGTGCCTATCCGTCTAGGCCTTATGTCCCTACTAAAGTTTGACATCGATTACTGTACCTGTCTGTCTAGGCCTTATGTTCCTAGGTGTGATTGACCTCTGTCCTCGATTGCTGGGCTTGTCCGTCCAGGCCTTATGTCCCTATAAGAGTTTGACCTCGATTGCTGTGCCTGTCCATCCAGGTCTTATGTCCCTACAAGGGTTTGAACTCGATTTCTGTACCTGCCCATCCAGGCCTTATGTCCCTACAAGGGTTTGACCTCGATTGCTGTGCCTGTTCATGCAGGCCTTATGTCCCTAGGCGGGATTGACCTCTGTCCTCGATTGCTGTGCCTGTTCATCCATGAGTTATGTCCCTAGATGGGATTGACCTCTGTCCTCGATTGCTGTGCCTATCCGTCCAGGCCTTATGTCCCTACTAAAGTTTGACCTCGATTACTGTGCCTGTCTGTCTAGGCCTTATGTTCCTAGGTGTGATTGACCTCTGTCCTCGATTGCTGGGCTTGTCCATCCACCCTTGTAGGGACATAAGGCCTGGACAGAGAGGCCCAGCAATTAAGGACAATGTCCCTATAAGAGTTTGACCTCGATTGCTGTGCCTATCCATCCAGGCCTTATGTCCCTACAAGGGTTTGAACTCAATTTCTGTACATGTCCGTCCAGGCCTTATGTCCCTACAAGCGTTTGACCTCGATTGCTGTGCCTGTTCATGCAGGCCTTATGTCCCTAGGAGGGATTGACCTCTGTCCTCGATTGCTGTGCCTGTCCATACAGGCCTTATGTCCCTACAAGGGTTTGACCTCGATTGCTCTGCCTGTTCATCCAGGACTTATGTCCCTAGGTGGAATTGACCTCTGTCCTTAATTGCTGGGCCTGTCTTTCCATGCCTTATGTCCCTACAAGGGTTTGACCTCGATTTCAGTGCCTGTTCATCCAGGCCATATGTCCCTATAATGGTTTGACCTCGACTGCTGTGCCTGTCCATCCAGGCCTTATGTCCCTACAAGGATTTGACCTCGATTGCTGTGCCTGTTCTTCCAGGCCTTATGTCCCTAGGTGGGATTGACTTCTGTCCTTGATTGCTGTGCCTGTCCGTCCAGGCATTATATCCCTACAAGAGTTTGACCTCGATTGCTGTGCCTGTTCTTCCAGGCCTTATGTTCCTACGTGGGCTTGACCTCTGTCCTCAATTGCTGTGCTTGTTTGTCCAGGCCTTATGTCCCTAGGTGAGATTTACCTCTGTCCTCGACTGCTGTGCCTGTCCGTCCAGGCCTTATACCCCTTCAAGGGTTTGACCTCGATTGCTGTGCCTGTTCATCCAGGCCTTATGTCCCTAGGTGGGATTGACCTCTGTGCTCAATTGCTGTGCCTGTCCGTCCAGGCCTTAAGTCCTTATGAGGGATTGACCTCTGTCCTCAATTGCTGTGCCTGTCCGTCCAGGCCTTAAGTCCTTAGGAGGGACAGACCTCTGTCCTCAATTGCTGTGCCTGTCCGTCCAGGCCTTAAGTCCTTAGGAGGGATTGACCTCTGTCCTCAATTGCTGTGCCTGTCTGTCCAGGCTTTATGTCCCTACAAGGGTTTGAACTTGATTTCTCTACCTGTCCGTCCAGGCCTTATGTTCCTAGGTGTGATTGACCTCTGTCCTCGATTGCTTTACCTGTTCATCCAGGCCTTTTTTCCCTACAAGGCTTTGACCTCTATTGCTGTGCCTGTCTGTCCAGGCCTTATGTCCCTACAAGGGTTTGACCTCAATTGTTGTGCCTGTTCGTCCAGGCCTTATGTCCTTATGTGGGCTTAACCTCTGTCCTCGATTGCTGTGCCTGTTTGTCCAGGCCTTATTTCCCTAGGTGGGATTGACCTCCTTCCTTGATTGCTGTGCCTGTCCGTCCCAGCCTTATGTCCTTAAAAGGGTTTGACCTCGTTTGCTGTGCCTGTTCGTCCAGGCCTTATGTCCGTAGGAAGGATTGACCTCTGTCCTCGATTACTGTGCCTGTCCATCCAGGCCTTATGTCCCTACAAGGCTTTGACTTCGATTGCTGTGCCTGATCGTCCAGGCCTTATTTCCTTATGAGGGCTCAACCTCTGCCCTCGATTGCTGTGCCTGTTCGTCCAGGCCTTATGTCCCTAGGTGGGATTTACCTCTGTCCTTGATTGCTGTGCCTGTCCGTCCCAGCCTTATGTCCTTAAAAGGGTTTGGCCTCGATTGTTCTGCCTGTTTGTCCAGGCCTTATGTCCCTAGGTGAGATTGACCTCTGTCTTCAACTGCTGTGCCTGTTCGTCCATGCCTTATACCCCTTCAAGGGTTTGACCTCGATTGCCGTGCCTGTTCATCCAGGCCTTATGTCACTAGGTGGGATTGACCACTGTCCTCAATTGCTGTGGCTGTTCACCAAGGCCTTATGTCCTTACAAGGGTTTGACCTCGATTGCTGTGCCTCTTCATCCAGGCCTTATGTCCCTAGGTGGAACTGACCTATGTCCTCGATTGCTGTGCCTGTCTATCCAGGCCTCATCTCCCTAGGTGGGATTGACCTCTGTCCTCAATTGCTGTGCCTGTCCATCCAGGCATTATGTCCTTAGGAGGGATTGACCTCTGTCCTCGATTGCTGTGCCTGTCCATCCAGGCCTTATGTCCCTACAAGGTTTTGACCTCGATTGCTGTGCCTCTTCATCCAGGCCTTATTTCCCTAGGTGGAACTGACCTCTGTCCTCGATTGCTGTGCCTGTCCATCCAGGCCTCATCTCCCTAGGTGGGATTGACCTCTGTCCTCGATTGCTGTGTCTGTCCATCCAGGCCTTATATACCTACAAGGGTTTGACTTCGATTGCTGTGCCTGTTCATCTGGGCCTTATGTCCCTAGGTGGGATTGACCACTGTCCTCGATTGCTGTGTCTTTCCATCCAGGCCTTATGTCCTACAAGGGTTTGACCTCGATTGCTGTGCCTGTTCGTCCAGGCCATATGGCCCTATGTGGGATTGAACTCTGTCCTCGATTGCTGTGCCTGTTCATCCAGGCATGTCCCTATATGGGATTGACCTCTTTCCTCAATTGATGTGCCTATCCATCCAGGCCTTATGTCCCTACTAGGGTTTGACCTCGATTACTATGCCTGTCCATCCAGGCCTTATGTTCCTAGGTGTGATTGACCTCTGTCCTCGATTGCTGGGCCTGTCCATCCAGGCCTTATGTCCCTACAAGGGTTTGATCTCGATTTCTGTATCTGTTCATCCAGGCCATATGTCCCTATAAGGGTTTGACCTCAATTGCTGTGCCTGTCCATCCAGGCCTTATGTCCCTACAACGGTTTGACCTGGATTGCTGTGCCTGTCTATCCAGGCCTTATGTCCCTACTAGGGTTTGAACTTGATTTGTGTACATGTCGTCCAGGCCTTATGTTCCTAGGTGTGATTGACCTCTGTCCTCAATTGCTGGGCCTGTCCGTCCAGGCCTTATGTCCCTACAATGATTTGACCTCGATTGCTTTGACTGTTCATCCAGGCCTTATGTCCCTACAAGGGTTTGACTTCAATTGCTGTGTTTGTTCTTTCAGGCCTTATGTCCCTTCGTGTGCTTAACCTCTGTCCTCGATTGCTGTGCCTGTTCTTCCAGGCCTTATGTCCCTAGGTGGGATTTACCCTGTGCTCGATTGCTGTGCATGTCCGTCCATGCATTATGTCCCTTGGAGGGATTGACCTCTGTCCTCGATTACTGTGCCTGTCCATCCAGGCCTTATGTCCCTAGAAGGGTTTGACCTTGATTACTGTGCCTGTTCATCCAGGCTTTATGTCCCTAGGTGTGATTGACCTCTGTGCTTGATTGCTGTGCCTGTCCGTCCCAGCCTTATGTCCTTAAAAGGGTTTGGCCTTGATTGATGTGCCTGTTCAGCCAAACCTTATGTCCCTAGGTGGGATTGACCTCTGTCCTCAATTGCTATTGCTGTCCGTCCAGACCTTATGTCCCTACAAGAGTTAGACCTCGATTGCTGTGCCTGTCCGCCCAGGCCGTGTGTCCAATCCTAATGGCTGAACCCTCGTTGCAAAAGGAAACTTCAGTCTCTGGCAATTCAAACTACTAATCCCTCACAGCATGGATCCTTAAATAAAACAAACAGTTTTCTTTAGTTTCAGGGCAGAGAAGAGAACTTCCTCTGTTTTGCTTATGAAGTCATGATCTGTTTGTAAATGCTTAAATCCTAACTAGTTGTACCATTATACACTCTAGGGGCCAACACATTCCAGGGAGCCCTTTCCTGCTCAAAGGAAAGGGAACTCTCCCCGGTGTAGCAGCCTATCTCTTAGTACCTGTTGACCCATGTTGAACAGCTGTTCACATAGCACACTGCTCCAGGTCGCCACGCTTTGAAGGCTCATGCTCCACTCTAGGGGCCAACCCATTCTGCGATACCCTTTCCTGCTCAATGGTATGGGAACTCTCCCCGGTGTTGCAGCCTATCTCTTTGTACCTGTTGATCCATGTTGAACCGCTGTTCACATGGCACCCTGCTCTTTTTGCCACGCTTTGAAGGCTCATGCTCTACTCTAGGGGCCAACCTATTCCAAGGAAGACCTTTCCTGCTCAAAGGAAAAGGAACTCTCCCCGGTGTTGCAGCCTATCTGTTAGTACCTGTTGACCCATGTTGAACCGCTGTTCACATGCACCCTCCTCCGTTTCGGCATTGAAAACTCTTGTTTGTATATCAGCTATGTCCACCAGATTTTAAAATACCAACGAGAGCTCACTAGACGCCAATGGAAACACCCCACTCTAGGGGCAAACCCATTCTAGGGAGCCCTTTCCTCTGCAAAGGAAAGGGAACTCTTCCCGGGTGTAGCCAGCCTGTACGTACCCTCTGACCCATGTTGAACCGCTGTTTACATGGAAACTTCCTCCACCTCAGCCTTGAAAATTCTCATTTGTATATCTGCTAACTACATCAGATTTTAAAAGACAAGCGAGAGCTCACTAGACGCCAACAGAAACACCCCACTCAAGGGCGAACCCATTCTAGGGACTCCTTTCATGCACAAAGGATAGGGAACTCTCCGTGGGTGTAGCTAGCTTGTATCTACCCAATGCCTCTGTGCCTTGCTGCCATACACCAGATGACTCACTCAGCTCCTTGTGGTGTTCTTGCCACTATCATAGTTGCTTAGTATGTTGGTGCTAGTCTTTCTGCTTGCTATGTTTCCCCTTCATTGTGCTGTAGGATGTTGATGCCACTTGTCTTGCCGCTTTGCCTGTCATGCTGCCTTCAAGGGTTCATGCATCTGTTAATGGTGCTCTCTTTTGAAGCTGTGGTGTGTTTTTGACACTCTCGCTACTGCTTTGCACCTCTATTCAAGCACTCTTCTTGCCACTCCTGGTTCCCTTTTGCCCCTTTAAAGTACCATTGGCTATTCATGCCACTTTGCTACAGTCTAAGTGCCTTGGAGCTCTTTTCTTGTTCTGATGATTGCCCCCCAGAAATTCCATCAAAATTGATAATAAAACCCCAAGTTTGCAGCCAAAAATAGGCTGCAAATACTTCCCCCATTGACTTTAATGGGAACCAGAAAACAAATGCATGTATCAACGTTTTGGTGTCTCCATTGAATGAATGCAACGTATTTGCCCACCGACGAATACGAATACCGAATCGGACGAATCCGTACCATGTGCACATCCTGCAGTGGAGTGCCTCAGGGATCTGTACTTGGATCAGTTTTTTTTAATATATTTATAAATGATCTGGAAAGGGGTACAACAACTGAGATGATCAAATTTGTGGATGACATAAAATTATGCAGAGTAGTTAAATCTGAAGCAGATTGTGATGAAATTGCAGGAGGACCTTTAGAGACTGGAAGATTGGGCTTCCAAATCGCAGATGAATGTGGACAAGTATGAAGTGATGCATATAGGGAAAAATAACCCTTGCTGTACTTACACAATTTTAGGATCTATTTTAGGAGTCACCACCCAGGAAAGAGATCTAGGTGTCAAAATGGATAATACATTGAAATCGTCGGCCCAGTGTGTGTGGCGATCAAAAAAGCTAACAGAATTTTAGGAATTATTAGGAAGGGAATGGAAAGTAAAACAAAGGATGTCATCTTGTCTCTGTATCACTCCATGGTGAGACCATACATTAAATACTTTGTGCAATTCTGGTCACCACATCTCGAAAAGGATATAGTTGCACTGGAGAAAGAGCAGAGAAGGGTGACCAGAATGATAAGGGGCATGGAATGACTGCACTATGAGGAAAGGCTAAAGAAGATAGGGCTGTTCAGTTTGGAGAAGAGACGACTGAAGGGGGATATGATAGAAGTCTACAAAATCATGAAAGGACTTAAACAAGTTAATGTAAATCAGTTATTTAATCTCCCAGATAATAGAAGGACCAGGGGGCACTCCATGAAGTTAGCAAGTGTCTCATTTGAAACAAATTGAAGAAAATTATTTTTCACTCGGTGCATAGTTAAGCTCTGGAATTCATTGCCAGAGGATGTGGTTACAGAAGTTAGTGTAACTGGGTTTAAAAAAGGTTTGGATATGATCCTAGAGGATAAATCTATAAACTGCTATGATGGTAATTAATAAGCTATAGTAGCTTGTGATCTGTCTAATGTTTGGGTAATTGCCAACTACTTGTGACTTGAGTTAGCCACTGTTAGAAACAGGATATTCGGCTTGGTCTGACACTGTATGGCATATCTTATGTTCTTATGTGCTGAGGGCCCTCATTTGGATCTCTACTCAAGAGACCAGGACAAGCTGGATGTCCAGTAAGGAGAAGATGACCTATGGTAGGATTTTTGCTGTAAAGTTGGGGACCCCTCCACTAGGATTCCCAGATAGCTGCTGGTTAAGTTTTGCACATAAAGTATCATCATGAGACTTCTTCCCAGAGGTCTGAATAAAGGACACCTACTTACAGAGGAAAATACACTTGCACCAACAGTCAGATGTCAATTCACTCTTACAGACAAATGGAATTAATTTAATGATTTCCAATCAGTAAACTTCTATTTAACACCCCAAGCCTCTCACCTCATGATTTGTCTGATTTGTCCCAGCCTCTCACCTCATGAGATGCACCTATAGTCCATACTAACACTGGGAGCAACACAACATCATCTTGGCCATAAGTGAGAGCTTCCTCCCATAAAATGAATCTCCCCCCTCCCCCCCCCCCCCCCCCCCCAGTGATTAGGAGTCAAGAATAGGAGTAAATTGCTAGCAGGAGCCATTCCTGAAGAGAAACAAATTTGTTTGTGCACCCTTGGGACTAACAACCCTGTTACGGGTTACCAGATATTTTAATGAAACTATTACATTTTGCAGTAGGGAGTCAGCCTGTCACCAAATACCTCATTATCTGCTCATTATCAGTCAGATTGCTGTTTTCAGACTTCTACATAGTCTCTGCTCAAGCTTTGAGTGCCATTTTTTTAAATTCACCTGACTTTCATATATAGCTAATCTCCATGGCCTCTTTTATAGCCTCCAATTGGATGAAGTGATGCCAATGTTACAAATACAAACTCATGATCTCTACAATTTAATATCGTAAAATACTGAGCTCCCACAAAATAAATACCACAAGGCAATCCTTATACATTTAAGATTTGGTGTCCAAGAGCTCTCACAGAGTCTGATTTTTACAATAACTAAAATCACAAATTGTCCTATGTATTTAAAGATATATGTGCACTTTTTTTGTCAGTAATATTTATTATGGGTATTCCAAAAAGCAGCCATGGAGTTCTCAAGAAATGAATAATGGGAACTATCAATATAAACAATATGTTTATAACATTTCAAAAAGTGTTTAGAAACACAAAAAACAAGCACATCAGCAGTACTTTTACTATAATTTTGAAAGCACAAGCAGTAAAGTTTTGCTATCCCTGGTTTCATGCTGATTAGATGCACTAATATTTGAAAGTGTTTCTTCTAAATTTCATGGCAACATCTTGCCTAGGGTTTCCAATATGTTTCTTCAACTGTTAAATTAACAAACCAGCTCCAGAGGCTGACAGGAATGCTCCTATGTATTTGTTATCAGCATGAAACAATGTTCACTCTTCAGACTCAACAGTCTGTCTGGGTTAGGCCATGTAGTTATGACATGGTCTATTCAAAAAAGTGCATTTAATATAAAGCTAGATTTTGTGCTTTGACAGTCTAAGTGCAAATAAACAAGCATATGTAACACGTAAATATCTCATCACTGGCTCAGGCAAGAATGATATTACAAGATTGCTGAATGTATTCTGAATAAAATGAATCCTATCCATCCTTAGTCAAAACATGCATTTCAAATTAAAAGTTAACAAAGAAAGTTATTTTTGTAATGTTCTATTTTATTGGGAATAGATAAATACAGAGAATTCATGAGCTACTTAAATACCCATATAAGTTGAATTATTTACATTTCAGTAATTTTTATTCCATGCTATAAAATATATTTTGATCTGTTCAGGGACATTTTGAACCTGATAGTGGAGGTTGTTGCTGCTGTATAATAAGGGCCACCATAGGCCTCCCATTTACACTTGTATAGGAACTTATGGACCATTTACCAGAGTATATTCTGATTCTCCTCACACCAGAGGACATGTTAGAGTTGGAAAGTGTAGCAAGCAGATTGAACCATTTGCTAGGACCTTCCCCATAAGAATGGCCTCAGTGGTACAATTTTGGGATGAGCGCAATGACCCACGATTCTAGAGAGCATTAGACTGAAACTTTGAGGAGGATGATATCAGCCTCTTACCTCTGTGTAACAGTGGTTTGCAGGTACTGTCACACAGTCTACCTCTGTGGTGGCACACTTGGCTTAAATTATTCTGCTTGTTATTATATTAGTATCTGGGGTGGAGAATATCCCCATGCAAAGGGAGTAAACCTCTCACTCCTGGGTTCCTTTTCAACAGAAGAAAATCCTGGCCAAAGTACTAGGAGGAACTGGGGCATGAAGCAGAGAACTAAGAGTAGTTGGAGAAATACTGTTTCAATTTAGAAAAAAAAATGGAGGCTGATATCCAGGTGAATCTAGCTGGCTTCATCTGAGCAATCCAAGTAGAGAGGAGAAAAAAGCAAAGATCAAGCATCAGAATGTATAGTAACAAAGGGCCCTTAGGGAGTCAGGAACCCAACCAAAGCCCTAAGAGAATCTGATTTCCAAGAGGGAAGTGTGAGAACCACAGGATTAAAGTAGAAAGGATCAAGAACATTTGATTATTCTATCTTGCAGGGTCATTCATCAAAATGTGTTATGGCGGGCATTAGGGCCCTAATGCCTGCATTATTTATCACATTGTGAGATGCAAATGCAAACTTTTAGTTAGAAGGAGAGAGAGAGAGAGACAGACAGACAGAAAGAACACCTCTGGGGGTTGTACACTTATTTGTCAACTATTTAAACCACTATAGGAGGGTCATCTAGTAACTCTAGGTAAGGTTTTGGTGGTAGACTAGGGTTTGGGGGCCAGTTTTACATGCACAGGCAGATGTACGAACAGCACAGTACACATCAGTGAAGATTTCATGTGATTTGGAATGAAGAAAATACACAAAGATGAGATTTCTACAATGTTCTCTCACCCTAGCTTGATGCATCTATCAAGCTCCAATATATGTATAATCTCAATGTTTATAAAATATTTATAGAGATATGCTTCATTAAGCCCTATCATCTCAGGCTTCGTTTCGGGTTTTTTTTTTTCCAGGAGTCCCGATTTTCACGTTAGTGAGCACTAACTCCCGATAGTGCGCACTAACAGGGCAAAGTTAGTGCGCGCTAACACGAGAAACAAATGTTTCCGAAATTTTGTAAACATGTCTTTTGTTTTTCAGTTCCCCCGTACCATACTGAATTAGCAATTTAATTGAAATTGCCTAATTCAGGAAAAACAAATGCACATCACTATAAAAAAACATATCCTATTCTACTTATATATGTATATACTATTTGTATGTGCAAAACCTCTTTGAAAATTTACTGTATATTGTGAAACAGCGTGCACACTTTTATCTACATAAAGTGTGGGCAGTTTTCAAATAGCCCTTTTACTCAGGTAAATAGTCATTTGTGTAGTTTAACCTATTTTGACAATTGCCTTCTAAATGTGCTGCTAATGCTAGCATTAAAATTAATGTTACCCTGTTTTAACAGTCAATTTTATGACAGATAAGAACCTAGAATTTTTTAGTTAAGAGATCTAAGGAAAGTTTCTTTTACTTCTTCAGTCTCCTGTCAGTCTGGAAAAATTAATTTCCTTTCATTGAAGGGAAGAACTATGAGTGCAAATAGTAGTTGCTTTTTCCTTGCTCACATGGATGATGTCATTATTCATTAAACTTACTTTGGTCATTTAGAAAAGAATGACCAAGTCTGAATTCCTATTCCACTTTAGTCACATACCTGTAGATACGCCAGGTTATTGCAAGTACATTTACAATATGTTAAAGACTTTATTACATTTTGAAAATAATATACCATGAATCAGCTATCTGCAAGTCAGTAATATAATTTTAATAAATACAAATAAGATTCTGACGGAAGAAGCCATCTGTGTTCTTCCTGTTGATAATAAAAAAGTAATTTCTGAAATGATATCCAAAGAGCACTGACTATTAATTTTGTCTTATGATAGAATTTATCCTTCAGCAGCATCTTCCAAATTAAAATAGTAAGTTGATTGCCAGCGCAGCATCTGTTTCCTAATGTTTTATAACATCTCCACAGAGATTGTCTCAAGTTTTAGAAAAGAGTTTCTATGATTTATTTATTTATTTATTTATTTATTTCAGATTTTTATATACCGGCATTTGAGACAGCAGTCACATCGTGCTGGTTCACATAAAACAGGGGTGCATAGTAAACATAACTATAACAATGGTGTTGAAAAGGCAGTTACATATAACAGGGTGATAAGAACTTGGCTGAGAAGGAAGAGAAAGGAAAGGTTATTGAAATTCACACAGGTAAACGATAGAAGATAAGGATGACCATGGTGTATTTGGAGATTAGTTAACCGAGTTGGAGATTAGTTAACCATGTTGGAGATTAGTTAACCATGTTGGAGATTAGTTAATATGATAAATACAGTGCTATCTGCTTGAAATAGTGGGCAACTTCTGGCAGTCCCAGAGATTTCAGTGGAACTTGTTTTATCCCCTAGTTATCATGCTTGTTATTTTGACACAGATATACTGTATACAGATATACTGTATATAGTATGTATTTAGATTGATAGTATAACCAGTGAAAATGGAATACTTACATTGGATAATATGTTGAAATCCTCAGCTCAGAGTGCAACTGTGGTAAAAAACAAACAAACAGAATGTTAGGAATTATTAGAAAGGAATGGGAAATATAAATGTGAGCACCATAAAGCCTCTCTCTACATAATTTAGGGATGTGAATCGTGTGATCGATCGTCTTAACGATCAATTTTGGCTGGGGGGGAGGGAAATCTGATCGTCATGGTTTTTTTTGTAAAAAAATCGTAAATCGGGGGAGGGCGGGAAAACCGGCACACCAAAACAACCCTAAAACCCACCCTGACCCTTTAAAAGGGTGACCAGAAATTCACACACTACTCAAGGTAAAATCACACCACAAATATATGTAGTAGAGATGTGAATCGTTTTTTGACGATTTAAAACAATCGTCAGATATATTTTAAATCGTCAAAAATTGTTAGAGCCGTGATACAATATTACTGGCGTTAGTAGCATGGGATCTACTTAGTGTTTGGGTACTTGCCAGGTACTTGTAGCCTGGATTGGCCACTATTGGAGACAGGATGCTGGGCTTCTCTACAGTTGGGATGATATTGGTTTGCACAGACTGCCTTATAGCTATTTATTATTGGGTTCATGTTATACTTTCCAGATTCCAAGTCATTAAACCTAAACACTGCGATATCGGGAGTTAACCACTCTTGAATGCACTTGAAGTTTCTACACTATTGCGAGCTTAAAAGCTTCTTCATAATTACATTGGAATAAGCACATCAACATGATATGCTAAGAGACCTGCAAGCAATATTTTGGGATTCCTTGTTGATGTTAGTTGAATGAGGTATGAGACAACTAAAATGCTTCTTGTCGAATGACATAATCTGTTTTTAACAGCCCCTGAAGCAGTCCTACATGGGCAAAACTCAAGCCTTGAGTCGGGCATTCACCGAAATATTGTTTTACAAATAAATATTTTTGAGGACCTTGGCCTTTCTGTGTTTGTATTCCTTACGACTTTGTTTGACCGAATTCCTTCTTGTTCTTTGGGCCTTTGCAAATATTGTTTTACAAATAAATATTTTTGAGGACCTCGGCCTTTCTGTGTTTGTGTTCCTCAAATTTTGCAAAGGCGATATCTGACAGGGGATTTCAGGGTGTCTGATATTTTACTCACACCCTGCACCTTGGGGATGGGGTCCAAAGGACCAAGAGAATGTCTACCTGCATAAATTAATAAAGAAGTGCAGAAGAATAGCCGGGCACTTCCACCGAAGTGAAAAGGTGGGGCAGCCTTTCCGTGAACAGCAGGATGATTTTGAAATGCTTCACAAGAGTCTCATTCAAGATATTGGCACCCACTAGAATTCCACCTATATGATGCTGCAGAGGTTTGTGAAGCAGCAGACACCCCTTCATAATCTTTCTAGGAAATGGAGATAGGTGTGCAGTATCCCCTAGGGCATCATGATTGGGTAGTTATGAGTTAACAAGTCAAAATCCTGAAGCCCTTTAAAAACGTCATGGAAGAGTTGAGTTCCAGAAGCACTTTCCTGGGTTATGTCATCCCCCTAGTAAAAATCCTAGAGGAAAAGTTGGAGGGCTTTCACCAGGAAGAGGTAATGACAGCTGAGTTGCTGTTTTGTCTGGAATCCTTGAAGAAGAAAGTGACAGAAAGACTATGACCTCTCACTAAAACAATACATACATGCTTGCTACATTTTGTGATCCCTATGAGAAAAGAAAACATGCCCTGCAGTCTAGCAGTCTGACATACATGAAGAACATGCTGACAGAGAAGTTCTGTGAATAGAAGCGCCATAGGCTGAGGCAGAGTAGGGATGTAGCAGTGGTCGGAAAACAGTGAGCAACTCAGACAGTAGTGCAAGTGGGTGTAGCACCCTGTCACCTAGTTCTTCCTCCTCCACTTCAATGCCAAAGCCATTTTGCCCATAAAGACTCATCTCTTCTGGCACAAACTATACAGAAATCATCTGGGAAAAAAAGACTCTTGGCCTAGGAAAGCAAAGGAGTCACCAGGACAAATTTCTATGACATATTAAGGGACCGATGCAAGATAGTGTGCTCAACCGAGCGCACTGTATAACCCGCAGTTGGACATGAGTTAAATAGGCGCTAATCCACCCCCTAATGCAATAGGGGATTAGAGCCTATTTAAAGCGCGTCTGACGCGGAGTGAAAGAGATAGCGCTCATCACATGCAAATGCATGTGAATGAGGCTATTACTCATTTACTCCCAATGCAAAAAAATTAATGTGCATCTTCAGATGCACATTTATTGCTCAGCTATTAACTCCTGCCTGGAGCAGGCATTATTAGCTGAGCACATGTAAAAGAAAAAGAAAAGCAGAAAAAACTGCTTTTCTGTACTTTTTTTTTTTTTTTACTTAAAAAAACAAATACCTCGGCAGACCGCTGCCGGTAAACTCAGCATCGGTTTTCATAACCAGCTGTCTGCCAATAATGAAATTTGGGTATAGCATGGCGTCCCCCTTGCGGGCGCCATGCGTACATTAAGAAAGCGGGCGTTGACTTTTCAGCGATCGCTATCTGCTCTTTTTATTGTATCGGACCCTATGTCAACAAGCCTATTTGAAGGCATGGACACAGATGTGCTGCTATATTGGGCACACAAGTCCACTGTCTGCTGGCCAGACCTAGCCAGAGTGGCTCAGCACTGTCTATACTTCTCACCAACTAGTGTGCTTAGTAAAAGAATCTTTTCAATGACAGGGGACATTGTGAGCCCTCATTGTTCAAGGCTGTCATCACAGTTGATGGAAAAGCTAGTGTTTCTAAAAATCAAATTGCCTATGCTTGTGTTTCCAGATTTGTCCTATGAGTGGCAAGATGAATTAAAACACCTTAAAGACTTGTTGCTGTTCTGCTTGTCTACTTGCCATGCCCAAACACCACGGGGGGGGCTTACTGCACTTAGGCCATGCCTTCTGACTGCCAGGTCCCAAATATCACTTCAGGGGCCTGATAGCATCTGTCTGCAATGCTTCAAACACCATCAAAGGGGCATGATAGCACATACTACATCTGCCTTCCAAGTACCAAAAGCTACCACAGGGGCCTGACTACACTGCACCCACTCCTTCTGACTGCCATGCCCCAAATAGGGCTCTTGCTGCTACTGTTCAGCTTTTCTACAATGCTTAATATGAATGAGTGTAATTTGCTGTTCTTAGTTTTGTAGTTCTACTGGTGTGTTTATTTTTTCCCGGGAAAAAAGATTTATTTTAGAAAATATACATTTATCCTTCCCCTCAATCTATTTTATGGTTCTTCATTTTAATCCAAGCATAATTATAACACCCTGTTTATTTGTTGATTAAACTGGTGTGTTTTGTCCCCAGAAAATCATATGAAAAAGTTAAAAAAATATACACGTTTCTCCTGCTCTTCCTCCTGTTGTACAGTTCCTTGTTTTAATCCAAGCCAAGTTATACCACCTTAATTGTTTGTTCATTAGACTGGGTTTTTTTTATCTCCAGGGAAAAATGTGAAAAAAGATAAAAAAATATGTTTCTCCTCCTCCCTCCTCCTATTGTATGGTTCTTCCTTTTGTTTTACCCCTCCGTAATGCCAGCTTGATTCTCCCATTTGGTTTGTTCGTTCTTTTTTTCCCTCAAAATGCCTTGATCAGAATGAAGAAATAGGGTCAGAGCAGAAAACATGCAGTTTAAAGACCATTCCCATGTTCAGAATGTGATAAAAGCTCCAGAAGGAAGAGAGAATTAACAGAAAGGGAAGAGACTATGAAAAGCAAGAAAGGGAAGAGACTGGGTTCAGGTACAGGGTAGGATAAAACATTTTTTTTAATAGAGCACACCGCAGAAATTACCAGGAAACCACATTGATGAGACTATACTTTCAACTGGAAAGCAAATTACACCAGAAATCCAAAATGCCACCCAGCAGCAAGATGAAGCTCAAGTAGAGAACTTTAAACAAGCTCATGTTACAAAAATTATACTGAGGGCAGATGATTGTTTTTTACTATAACTGACATGTGGCATGTAATTCTACTTTGTCTTCCTGCTATACTCTTAAGCTTCACCTTAATAGACTTTCTTTCTCTCAGTATCAATTGTTGCTACCAATTAGCTACTTGTCAGCTCCTCCTATACACCTTGTGGGTCATGCTACTGATATGCCTATCTGCCATGCCTATTTACCAGCATGGAAGTTTTGGTATCTCCATATTGTTTGCTATTTGGCTCTCAGCTTACTGGTCCTACCTTGTTTGTATGCTTCTTGGTTATTCTGGGGTATTTTGACACCTGGAAAAATGTGAAAAAGAAAAAAAAATACAAATTGTTCCTCCTTCTTCATCTCTTTTTGGGTTGATCGCCTTGCTGTCAAGGCCTGTCTAGGTCTTGCTGCTGATTGAGATTTCCTGCATCCCTCACTTGGAATACAGAATAGAATATCTGCTTATGAGATGCTCACCAGCTGTCAAGTTTAAATGCAGTTCTATGACCATGTTTGGATATCTTGCCCATTTGAAAACAGTATAGAAAGGCTAACGATCATTAATAATCTCAAATAAACATTGCAGTCCCTAAGAATGCTACATTTCCTGCTTGCAGAATGTTACGATGCCGCTTGCGGGGCCCACCCTCGAGCAGCCTCCCACCTCTCCAGCTCGTTACCGCCGGACATTTGCTTCCTGCACAGCCTAGAGTGCCACGCTGCTGCTGCCGTGCTCCGTGGCAGGGAGGACCTCCGCTTACTCCACTTCCACGTGGCATCGAGCCACTGCTGGGGCGCTCATCTTGCGGCATGGAGCTACCGCTGTCTTCTTCTTCCTCGCTGCAAAGACGCCACTGATGCTACTGCTCATGCCTGTCCCCAGGTCTCTGCATAGGTGCACGTGCGCACCTCTTCTCAACATTTAAAGGGTCAGCGGCGGGAAAAGCCCCACGGCCCCAACTGATGATGTCATCGCCTCGTCACTCCTATAACCCTATAAAAGGGCTCTGCTTCCACTCCTCAGCGCCTTCGCATCGGATCTTCATGGTTGTCAAAGGTCTCCTCTTCTGCATGGTCCTCCGTGGTCTTCTTCTTTTGTCTAGATAGCTCTATGTTCTTCATTGGATGTTCCTGATCCTCCTGGTCCTGTTCCATTCCTGGTTCCTAGTTTCCTTGTCCTTTCGGAGCTCCATCATGTTGCTTGTTTGGTGTTCCTGGTCTCTCATTGGTTTCTTGTCCAGTTGTCTAAATCTTCTTCTCATCTGACTCTTCAATCAAGCTCCTGATGTTCTGGTTTACTTTTTTTATTTTCTTTTTATCATTTTAACAAAACAAAGCAAGACAATTGTTATGGTTTGAGGTGTTTGAGTGGATTCTTGGGTACTGTGGCAGATTACCACATCCACGGGGAGGAACCCCGCAGGGAGCCACAGTACTGGGCTAGACTCAGGATGCACAAACACAGAGTTTTGTCTTTTATTGAACAGCTGATGTATACTACCAGAGGTGGCAGTAGTGAGGTGATCCAGAGGGGACCCATCTCACTAAGATTTATTTATTTTATTTTATTTAATTTATTTAAGAGTTTTTATATACCGTCATTAAGTTATTCACCATCACAACGGTTTACAATAGGGCACCAGTAAAAATATGGGTCGTACATTACATAGGTGGTGCCAATAGTTTTCAGTAACAATAAGGTGTTTATTAGGGGGTATAGGTGGTATAGGGATAAGATGGTATAGGGATATCCAGGTGAAGGTTTCCCAGCACGGCAGAGCTGTAGATGAGACAGACTGAGAAATAGATTACTCACTAGATGGTAGCTGTAAGGTTGACGATTCCACCAGGCAGAAGTAGATGGTAACAGGCACCAAGGCAGGGAGAGTAGGCCCTCGAGGAGCGAGTACCTGATCCCAGTAAAGCACCTGAAAGAAAGCAGAGGGCCCCTGAGGAGCGGGTACCCAGGTTAGAGAATACCCCGAAGGACAGAGAGAGTTTCCAGTGGCAGCACGGAAGCAGCAGAGTAGCTTAGACCAGACGAGTCCAATCCATACAATCCGTATCACGATCCTTGCTAACTCAATGAGCTAGCAAACAAGCGTAGGCTAAATTCCCAGATGGTGTGATGTCACTCGAGGGGGACGCATCCGAGGTTCCCACCATGATGTGGATAAAAACGTGGGTGGCGTGCACACGTGCACCCTAGGAGGCCCTTAGGAGAAACATGGCGTGAGGCTTGCCATAGCAATTCCGGGACGCTGGAGAATGTGGCTTGTAGACACAGCGGTAGCCATCTTCCCAAGGCCAGCGGAGAGAGCAGAGAAAAAGGTGAGGCACAAGAGTCGAAGCTGTCTGAGACCAACGGACGCAACAACAATTCTTACTATATGAAAATGAAAATGCAATAATACACATTAACCTAACAAATATAGATTTCCAGGAAATATACATTTTCCCATTA
Organism: Rhinatrema bivittatum; assembly: GCF_901001135.1. NCBI lineage: Eukaryota > Metazoa > Chordata > Amphibia > Gymnophiona > Rhinatrematidae > Rhinatrema > Rhinatrema bivittatum. The sequence continues at coordinate 40,243 of NW_021821056.1, read as the reverse complement.
TGTAACATAGATTAACAGGGGGTGAATATTTTTCAAGGAGAAAATAACAAGTAAAAAGCTGCATGAAATAGGCTTAATGTGTATAAGACAAACATATCAATTATGGGTCCTCTGCCTAGAATCATCAGGAGAGATTGTTATAACCCTCCTTGCGTTAATAAACAATTTTAACTGCTTGGGGAAAAAGAAAACATAACATTCACTTTGGGATTTAACAACACACTTGCACAGATATCTTAAAGTAAAAGAGAATCCCATATAAACTGCCTGAGCTCTCAGAGCAAGGAAATCTCTCCTTCTATCTTACTTGTGCGAAGTCAGGGTATATACGGATCAGAGATCCAAGAAAAGGAACTTCTATAGACTTAAAATATCTTTTCATGACTTCGCTCAAGTCTTTCTACATTATAAATGATACCATAAGATTTGCTCATTCATAAAACTCGGCCATAGAGTCCTCCAAGAACTGGGTCAGGTTTTCCAGAATCTCTGTACGATTTTGCATATCAGCTCTATCCTTAGCTGAAACAGGAAGAAAGAACAACTTGCTAAAATGCAAGTTTTCCCTTCCTCAAATTTTAAAATTTCAAGGAAATACTTTTTTAATGCAATATTAGGAGATTCTCCCACTATCTTAGGAAAATTAAGGAAACTTAGATTTAAATGTCTTGAAACATTTTCCAGACTTTCCAACCTACGGGAGACACTATTTAGATCCTTTATCAGTTTTGCATTACAGTCCTGAGACCTCTGCAATCCTGTTTCAACTGTGTCCAACTGTGGTTTTATTTCATTTAGTTGACCTTCATGAGTTTCCATTTTAAAATTAAGATAATCCAGTTTATTGTTGTAATCCCGCATAGAGCTACCAAAAGCAGCTACTAGATCCCAAATTGCCTCCAATGTTACTATCGCTGGCTTTGGGGGGCATCTGAAAATGGGGAACCTGAAGGGACTCACCCATTTTCCCCACCACTGGTGTTCCAGCCGACATACCCTTCCCCAATCCATCCATGGCTCTTCCATATACTTCCAGCTCCTTGGTCGGGATCGATGTAGGCGGCACCGGTCTCATATCCGCACCTCCCAGTACTCCCAAGGCTTCCATAGGCAATGTTAGTGTCGCGGTTTATCCTCCTCTCTGGCCCCCTCCCATCGGCGTTGCAGGTGCCACGTCAATGCTCCATGATGCGGCAGCCAGTGTGAAGTCAGGGGAAATAATCACCATAGGAGAGTGAGGATCCAGGCAATTTAAAGTAATCTCTCCCAGTGATGTTGATGCTCCTTCACAGACCTTCACAGCGGGGGCTTCCCGGGTACATAGGATGTAATTAAATGCTGTGCTGTTGGAGGGTCCGCATCTGAGCTGTAGACACGGACCTTTCCTTTTCTCTTAGCAGACATTTTCCTTGGTAAATTTTCTGAAGGTAACCAGCGTAGCTTACGGCCAACCAGTTCACGCCGCCATCTTGCCCCTGCCCTCTTGCAATCTTATGCTGAGGATATGTTCTGATGTTCCATTTTTCTGGATTGTCCCTCATCATTCTTCCAGGCATGCCAGTATTGTGGTCCATGATCAGCCATGGGTGGCTGTGTAGGACGCTTCCTGGCACTGGGCCTGTTTCCAAGTCCATCTTTGCTGGATCAAGTCCTCGGAGTCCATCCCTGTTTCTAGATTTCCAAGTTCCAAGTCTTAAGTTCCTGTTCTTGTTCCTAGTTCCGAGCTCGTAGAGCTTGACCAGCCAGCAGATTGCCTTTCCTTGTTCCAAGCCTTGTTCCAAGTTCCAAGTGATGTCCAGACTCCTGTCTTCCTCCAAGTCCTTCCTGACCCTGACCCTCTCCCCACATGGTCTGCAACTAACCTGTGGCGGGTTATGGAGGACATGCAGTGGAACAGGATGGTCCATGACCAGCCCAAAGGGGGCTAAGTAAGACGCTCTGAGGTACAGTGCCCTTGGAGGCTGGACTCCTCCTGTTCCTGACTCATCTCCGGTTCCAAGTCTTCTGAGTCCTTGTCTTCAGTTCCAAGTCTTCTGAATCTCCGTCTCCAGTTCCAAGTCTTCAGAGTCTCTGTCTCTAGTTCCAAGTCTTCAAGTCAAGTTCCAAGTCCTCTGAGTCTCCTGAGTCTTCGTCTGAGTTCCATGTCATGCTGTGTCCTGTCCTTGGCGTTCATCTGTCCTGACATACTAACCTTTCCCATGCGGCAGGTCCAAAAGGGCTATCGAGTGGCCGGAGGGCTACCCCTGAGACCAGCATTGCGTTGTTGGGTTTTACTCTGTGTGTTCAGGTTCAGCGGAGGCTCGAGTGCTTCCCAGTTTCAAGCTATGTTCCAAGTTCCAAGATATGTTTCAAGATTCAGCAATGTTCCAAAACTCAGTGACATTCCAAGTTCCAAGCTTGTTCCAAGTTCTGAGTCCACCCCGTGCCCAAACGACTTACTTCCCATGGTGTCTTCCTTGGAGTCTCATTCTGGGCTGATGCAGTGGTCCAAGGGCTCACTCTCTCCTTGAGCAAGTGACTGCATTCCTCATGCTCGCAACACAGAAGAAGTATTTTCCAAATTCTACATGAAACTAACTCAGCTACACCTTTAGGGTTGTTACGGCTACCCTTCTCACTGTTCTGCTACTGTCTTTCCAGTTTTTAAGATTAACAAGCACCACGGATGCCATCACCATTTCAAGGAAATCTTGCCATATCACAAAGCCAGTTCTGGTACTCTGAGCATGTGTGAGAACTGAGAAATGCCTTTGGGGGTGTTACGGTTACCCTTTTCACTGCATTGCTCTGATCCTACCATTTCAGTTTTTAAGAATTACCAGCACCACTGCAACTGCCCCTGCATCAAATCAGTCTTGCCACATTATGGTGCTTGCTCCACTTCTCTGAGTATGTGCAAGAACTGTGTTATCTCAAGAAACACCTCTGGGTTTTTTAAAGCTACCCTTCCCCCTTTGTTTCTCTGCTCCTACCATTTTAGTTTAGAAGAATTATCAGCAGCACTGCTGCTGCCGCTGCTCCAAGCTGGGTTTGTATCTTATTTATTTATTTAAATTTATTTATTTAAAATCTTTTCTATACCATTGCTAAGTTAAATACCATCGCAACGGTTTACATGTAGGCACATATTTAATGTAGGTAAAAGTGCACTATAGTACATTTTAACAGGTGCCGTCAAAGGTTCGGTTACAATATATCATTAGACATAGTCATTTAGCGAAGTAGTTCATGACCAATTGTACCAAGGTACTTACACGGGTAGTTTTATCACACATAGAATTATAGTTATGCTTATTGTGGTGTAAAGTTCATAGATTAATCTACTGTACAGTTCTAAGTACTGTGTGTCGGTGCTCCCCTGCCTTTTCCTGAATAATTTCTAGAGATGTGAAACGGAACTGGAATCAGTTCGGTTCCGGTTCTGATTCAAAAATTATAATTTTTATCATCTGGCCCGATTGGTTTTTTGTTTATCGGCTGCGCCCGATCCGATAAACAAAAAACCCACCCTGACCCTTTAAAACTGACGCCTTAGCCTTCCCCACCCTCCCGACCCCCCCCCCCCAAATGTTTTAAAATTACCTGGTGGTCCAGTGGGGGGCGCGGGGAGCAATCTCCCGCTCTCGGGCCGTCGACTGCGCTAATAAAAATGGCGCCGATGGCCCTTTGCCCTTACCATGTGACAGGGTATCCGTGCCATTGGCCGGCCCCTGTCACATGATAGGAGCACTGGATGGCTGGCGCCATTTCTAAAGAGAGAGCGGGAGATCTCTCCCGGCGCCCCCACTGGACCACCAGGTAATTTTAAAACATTTTTGGGGGGGTCGGGAGGGTGGGGGGGGGGCTTAGGGGGTCAGTTTTAAAGGGTCAGGGTGGGTTTTCTTTTATCGGGCCATTGGCACCATTTTTATTAGTGGCAGCCGACGGCCCAAGAGCGGGCGTTCGGTCCCAGGGCTTCCACTGGACCACCAGGTGATTTTAAAATGTTTTGGAAGGGTTTGGGAGGGTGGGGGAAGGTAAGAGATTAGTTTTAAAGGGTTGGGGTGGGTTTAGGGGTTGTTTTGGTGTGCCGGTTTTCCCGCCCTCCCCCCAAATAACTCCCGTTAGTGGACACAAACCCGATTAACGATTTTTCATGATAAATCGGGGGAATTTCTATTGTATCACACTCTTTAACGATTTAAAAAATATCGGGCAATATTTTAAATCATCAAAAAATGATTCACATCCCTAATAATTTCTATTCTCCCATCTCTTTGTAAAATGCTTGTTTAAAGAGCCATGTTTTTACACTTTTCTTAAATGCCTTGAGATCACTTTGTAGTCTGATCTCTGGAGGCATTGTGTTCCAGATTATGGGTCCTGCTAGTGATAGGGCTCTTTCGCTCACTTGGGTCAGTCTTGCAGTTTTTATTGAAGGAATGGTTAGGAGTGCTTTATTTGCTGATCGGAGGTTCCTGTGAGGGACATGTACCCATAATGCTGTGTTTAATCAGTCTGATTTATCATTGTAAATTAGTTTGTGAATGGTACATAGGGTTTTGTATTTAGTTCTGTGTTCAATAGGTAACCAATGTAATTCTGCTAGGGTTTCAGTTATATGGTCCCTCCTTCTTTTTCTGGTTAGTATTCTAGCTGCTGGGTTCTGGAGTATTTGCAGTGGTCTTAATGTTGTATTACGTAGTCCTAGCATAAGGGCGTTGCAGTAATCCGTGCTGGAGATAATTAGTGCCTGTAGTATTGTTCAGAAGTCGTTTTGAGTTAGTAGTGGTTTAAGTTTTCTGAGTACCATGAGTTTTGCATAACCTTCCTTTACTTTTAGTGATATGTGTTGTTTCAGATTGATTTCAAGGTCTATTATTATTCCCAGGTTATGTACTTTTCCAGCTAGTTCAATTTTCTGGTTGTTTTTGAGTATTATTGAGGTTTGACTGATTTCAGAATTTTTTCATTCTAAGTGTAGAAATTCTGTTTTATCAATATTAATTACAAGTTCCATTTGTGTCAGTAGTTGTTTTATAATGCTTAGGTACATGTTAGCTAAGTTTAATGTTTTCTCTAAAGTGTCCTCTATGGGTAGGATTAGTTGAATATCGTCGGCGTAAATGTAGTGTATAATTCCTAGCCCTGCAAGTAAGTGGCATAATGGCAGCATGTATATGTTAAAAGGGTCACAGACAGGGCTGATCCCTGTGGAACTCCTGTTTTGAGATTATTTTTTTCAGATAATGTGTTGTCGATTTGAACTTGGAAAAACCTGTTTTTTAGATATGAACTGAACCATTTTAATGTTACGCCCTGTAATCTGATCTCTTCTAGTCTATTTAGTAGTATTTCATGGTTTACTGTGTCAAAGGCTGCTGATAGGTCAAGCATTAGTAGAATATAGTGTTTACCACTATCAAAGCCTTTTAGAATGTTGTCTGTTAGAGAGAGGAGCAGAGTCTCAGTGCTGTAGTGTTTCCGAAATCCGTGTTGAGATGGGTACAGTATGTTATTGTTATCCAGATGTTCAGCTAGTTGTTTCTGCACTATTTTTCAATTAGCTTAGCTATTAAAGGAAGATTTGATACTGGTCTGTAGTTGTTTAGGATAAGGGGATCACTGTTTTTTTTTTTTTCTTAATTATTGGTTTTATTATTGCTCCTTTCAGTATATCTGGCATTGTTCCTTCTTCTAGGGATAGGTTTATGATTTTAGACAGCGTATGGGCGACTATGTTAGCTGATTTCTTCAGTTCAATTGTAGGTATTGTGTCAATTTTGTGTGGGGTGGGGTTTACATTTTTTAGCATATGTTCCACTTCCATTTCAGATATCTCATTGAAAGATGTCCATGGGTTGACATCCATTTTTTGCATTTTAATTTCTTGGTTGGCATTGTTTGGAAGTTTGTTTCTTAATTTAGCAATTTTGTCACTGAAAAATTTGGCAATTTCATTACATTTTGTTTCTGGTAGGTTTTGTGGTGATTCCTGTATGTCGCTGGTGAAGTTTGAAACTATAGAGAATAGTCTTCTTGGATTATGTGCAAATTTTTCTATTTTATTGCTGAAATATTCTCTCTTGACATTGGGGTAGATTTTTAAAAACGGCGCGTTCGCGTACTTTTGTTCGCGCTCCAGGCGCAAACAAAAGTACGCTGGATTTTAGTAGATACGCGCATAGCTGCGCGTATCTGCTAAAATCCAGGATTGGCGCACGCAAGGCTGCCGATTTTGGGCAGCTGGCGCGCGCCGAGCCGCGCAGCCTGCCTCCGTTCCCTCCGAGGCCGCTCCGAAATCGGAGCGGCCTCGGAGGGAACTCTCTTTCGTCCTCCCCTCACCTTCCCCTCCCTTCCTCTACCTAACCCACCCCCCCGGCCCTATCTAAATCCCCCCTACCTTTGTCCGGGGATTTACGCCTCCCAGAGGGAGAAGTAAATTCTCGCGCGCCAGCGGGCCGCTGGCACGCCGAGACGCGACCCGGGGGCGGTTACGGATGGGCGTGGCCATGCCCCCGGACCACCCCGGGCCGAAACCACGCCCCCGGGCCCGCCCCCGAAACGCCGTGTCCCGCCGCTAAAACGCCGCGTCGATCGGCCCCGCCCCCGACACGCCCCCGACAAAAAACCCCGGGACTTACGTGAGTCCCGGGGCTCTGCGCGCGCCGGCAGGCCTATGGAAAATAGGCGCGCCGGCGCGCAAGGCCCTGCTCGCATAAATCCGGGCGGATTTACGCGAGCAGGGCTTTTAAAATCCGCCCCATTGAGTATTAGCTGTTTGTAAAAAGCTAGATGCTTTCTGTATTTAGTTAGGTTCTCAGATGTTTTGTGTTTTCTCCATTTTCTTTCCAATGATCTGAGAGTCCTTTTCGCATCTTTTACTTTTGTATTATGCCAGGGGTTGTTTTGTCTTACTTCTTTTTTCTTTATCGTTTTGATGGGGTTTAATTCGTCAGCTATTTTTTTTGGTTGTTTCTAACCATGTTTCTGTGGCGGAACTGCTGTTGTCGAAGTTAATATCTGTAAGTTTATCTTCTAGTTTGTTTTTTAGTTTTTCTATATTAAAAGGTGGTCTGTATTTGAATTCTAAGAGTTTATGATTTTGTTTGATTTGGGGTTTAAGGAATTTTACATCAGAATGAATAAGGAAATGGTCTGACCATGGAATTTGTGTGTATTCAGATTTGCAGTGTTCTAAATAATTGTGGTTGATGAAGGTGAGATCCAGTGAATGTCCAGCTTTATGTGTTGGTTTGTTTGTTATTAGCGAGAAGCCTAATGCTGTCATAGCATCTAATAGTGATTGGCATGCCTTAGGATAAAGGGTGGGTCCAATGAAACAAACCGGAAGGTGGTCCCACGTAGCCAAGGCAAAAAAACAGAAGGGACTACCTTACACCGTGGAAAGACTTTTATTAGAATTGCCCGACTCAAAATAGAAGCTGAGTTTCGCCAAAAGGCTGCATCAGGGGCTTTATGCTGTAACCGTATACTCACAGCTACATATATCAGTATATCAATCTGACCATTAGTTGTTGCAGTAAAGCTTTGTCAGTCCAGTATCATATGCTTGCATTAAAGAGTAAGGTATGCACTATATAAGTACTTACAACCAGTACAGTGGAACTACAAATAGCTCATGAAATCAGTAATGGATTCATGGCATGGAGAAGCAAGTGTGCAGAGCAAAGGATAGCCAGGGCAAAAGGAAGAGATGATAAGTAGGTGACTACCACAGAGAAAGAATAGTTTCAAAAGCCTAAGGAGTGGGTCAGTAAATTTGAAAAGTAATGGATGTCTAGGGCAAGACAAAAAGTTTGCAACTACTGTAGAGGAAGGGGATTTGGCAAGAACCTTAAATACAGCCAGAGCAGTGGGCGACATGCCCTCCTGCATCCAAGACCATCTGAGGCTTTTCTGGCTGTTTTCTCCCTGTTTCTCCCAAGTTTTTTGCTTTTTCTCTCCTTTACAGGTCTCTCTCTCTGCTGCCGAGCCTGCTGGGACTTATGGGTTTTGCCCCTCCCCCGGTGATGCTGCCAGCATCATTGAGGCCCCAGAGGATAAGAACCCGACAGGGACCCTGTGGGCTACGTGCCCTCCTGCCTCCAGGACCATCTGAGGCTTTTCTGGCTGTTTTCTCCCTGTTTCTCCCAAGTTTTTTGCTTTTTCTCTCCTTTACAGGTCTCTCTCTCTGCTGCCGAGCCTGCTGGGACTTCCAGGTTTGGCCCCTCCCCCCGGTGATGCTGCCAGCATCATCGAGGCCCCCAGAGGATAAGAACCCGACCGGGACCATGTTGGTGCCGTGCGTCAGCGTCGCACACTGAAGGGGCACAACAAAGGGACATGACCCTTTGTTGTGCCCCTTCGTACGCACCTGAGAAACCAAGGAAACAAATACAACACTACATTAGAGATGTGCATCGTTTTTCGCCCGAAGTAGGAAATTGAACGAAATTTCCTACTTCGTTGCTGTTTCGTTGTCCCCGAAACCCGAAATGAATTTTCCCCGAATTTCGGGGAAAATTCGGTTTTCGGGTTTGCCTGGGGAGAGGGGCACAAATTTTTTTTTTAAAATAAAAAACCACCCCAAACCACCCCAAACATTTAAATTAGCTATAATACAACCCCCCCCCCCCTTGATCCCGATCCCTCTCTAAGACTTACGAAGATCCCTGGTGGTCCAGCGGGGTCCCGGCTTTCATTTGCCCTCCGTGCCCGGTGTAGTGCAAGCCCTGCGCCTCAAAATGGTGCCGAATAGCCCGAACTACCATGTCACAGGGGCTTTCGGCGCTATTGGTCAGCCCCTGTCACATGGCCATCGGCGCCATCTTGTGCTCCTATCATGTGACAGGAGCTGACCAATGGCGCCGAAAGCCTCTGTGACATAGTATGGGCAAAGGCTATCGGCGCCATTTTGGTTACTGGCAGCCGAAAACGAAATCGCTTTCGGACCCCTGCTGGACCCCCAGGGATTATTGGCAAGCCTTGGGGGGGGTCAGGAAGGCTCTTTGCCCTTACCATGTGACAGGGGCTACTGGTGCCATTGGTTGGCCCCTGTCACATGGTAGGGGCAATGAATTGCCCACGCCATCTTAAAGAGCCCCAGTGCCATTTTGATTACTGGCATCCAACGGCCTGAGAAGGGGAGATCACTCCCAGAACCCCTGCTGGACCACCAAGGACTTTAGGTAAGTCTTGGGCGGGGGGAGGTAGGGATAGTGGGGGGTTGTAATTAATTAAATTTGAAGGGTTGGGGTGGGTTTGGGGGGTTTTTTTGGGGGCAGCTGAAAAAAATCAGCCCGAACCGTGGGAAAATTAAATTTCTAGTGGTGGGCCAATAACGAAGGTCGAACCGAAAGGTTCGACTGAATCACATCTCTACTTACTACAAGCCTAATACCTTAATGAATTCTTGCCAGTCTGGGGGTCTTTTGTACACATCTCAGGTTTTTTGAAGTCTTGATGTCACTCTTTCTGATAATTGGACCCTTTATCAGTGCCTTGAGGTTTTTCCTGCCAACTTTTCTCTTTGTTCAACTTCCATGGTGCCTTAGCATGCTGATGCCACTTTGCCTCTTGTGATGTAATCAAGGGATCATTTCACTATTGATGGTGCCCTTTTTGGAGACTTGGGATGTTCTTCCCTTTTTTGTTGCTTCTTTGCTTCTTTCAAGGTGCTTTGTAGAACTCTTTCCAATGCTAGTAACCTTTTGCTCCTTTGCAAAACCTTAGGCTATTCATGCCTCTTGGTGCCACTTTGCCACAATCTAGTTATCTTGGACTTATGTTCCTCTTCTGATATTTTTTTCCCACAAGTTTCATGAGAATTGGAGCCAACATAGGCTGCAATACTTTCCCCATTGATTACTTTAATTACTAGTTTGTTTAATATCATTTTGTATTCTCTATGATTGCATTTGTAAAGCACCGTTGCTAACTTTCTTGTTAAATGTAAACTGATGTGATGTTTTTACTAAATGAATGTCAGTATTGAAAAATACGGAAATAATAATAAATAATAATGGAATACAGTTAAACTAATTAAATGAATAAACAGATTTTTTTTTTGTTTGAAACAAATGAAGTGAATTTTGGTCTCAACAAAATGAATGAATGAACCAAAATGAATTTTTTTCATTTCACATCTCTATTACTGAAGCCCCTGCTTATATTTATTTGCCTATTTTAGTGTTTCCTTCAATACCATCATTAAGCTTTAGAGCTAGGCTCCTGCCTTCTAACAGATAGGCCTTAAATTCAAGTCTTACTTGATACCATTTTTTTCTGTGATTGTATATTATTATCCTTTTGTATTTTTTTCAGATTCATACCTTTGATACCATACTGTTTGTTTTCATTTTCATTCTTATACTAATATGAAGCCTATTTCTCCATTTTATGTATACAAGATTGTTTGCCGTCTGTGATATCACATTTCCTGCACTGTTTAAAATGGAGATATTTCTCACCAGTTGTTCTTTTTGCACGTGAATGAATATACTGACGATTTGACTGAAGCATGGAGGAAAGGCAAGCAAAGCTGCCACTGTGGTTATTTTCCCATTAACACTAAGCAGCAAATAGTAAATAGAGTGATAAGCATTGAATTGTTTCCGTTCAATAATTTTCTTTAGACTTTTATCTCTTAATCACAGTGACTCTTTTCTACTATAGTATAGGGTAGATTTAAAAAAAAATGCACGAGCGCCTCCATTTGCGCTCACTACCAGGCGCACGCACATGGACACGAGATTTTATAACATGTGCGCGCTGGGCGTGCATGTTATTAAATTAGCAGGCTGTGCGCACCTGTGTGCCGGATTTTGTAATCCGCGCTCGCATGTGTGCATGGTGCTTGCAAGTGGGATACATTTTAGCTACTTTCATGCAGCGACGCATCGCTACTTTCCCCAGTTCCCTCCCAGTCCTCTCCAATTAAGAATCGGACTGGGCGGGAACTTCCCTACCCCCTCCCCAACCCCAAATTTAAACATTTTTTTTTTTACCTTTTTTCGCCAACTTACTTTAGTTCCCCAGCTGAAGTAAGTTGTGCGTGCCAGCAGCTGGCCGGCGAGCGAAGCTCCAGGATAGTAAACAATGGCGCTGTCTCGGCCTGTCCCCCGCCCCTGCCTGCCCAAAACACGCCTTCCGGCTCGCCCCTTCCAAGAGGCCAGGCACTTGAGCACGTACCGGCTTTTATGCATATGGTGGGCATCTTGGAAGATTCACCCTGTACACATAAGGCCCGGTCACGCATGTAAAGGCAAGAATTTATGTGCGCCGGGCGTTTAAAATCTGCCCTTAAGTATTTTTATCTTCTATTTTCTTATTACAGTCAGTGCTCCATCCCCATTTCAAACTCAAACCGAAAAAAGTGATTCTTAGACTGAGGTGCAATATTATATTTCTGAAGGTTAGTCTACTTAAAAGGATGGGTTATGCATAATTTGATGTGAAGCCTATAATTTTACTGTTTATTTTTGTTCAATTGACTTCTTAGTATGATAGTTCCAGCTGATTACACTGCAGTCTGGAATATTTCCTGGAATATTTTCCTACAACACAGGATTCTTTCTGTACATTTGAGTTGTTACATCTATTAGGATTCTGTACTACCTGGTTTGTATCCTGGAACCAAGGACTAGTGATTGCATCTTTATCTTTGTAAAAACTTTCTCCTGAAGTAGGCAGTTTTACATTTTGCCAAAACATGTCAGGATTTCAATTTTAATTCCAAACTGATTCTTTCAGTTTTATATTCTGTTTTATGTGTATAAGAATTTTTTGTTGCTTATGGCTGCCAGTGGTTATATATGTATAGATTATTTATTATGTTTTATCTATGGTATTATAAAACAAAGATTTTTTTGTGCTATACTAACTTGTTTTTAAAAATCCTTTTCAGGCATTGGTATAATTCCCTACATGCTTTTTAAGCTGTGGAATTTTCTTTGATATTTGCCACTTTCATCTTTATTTTGTAGTAGCAATGCTTCTCATATTGGTAGTGAACCAGAATGAACATAGGCCAATTCTGAGCAAAAAAGAATGTTACATCTAAATATTTCCAGAAGTGAATAGGAGATGAATATGCATATGAATAGGTGTTTGCGGGATTGTATGTGGCTAGAGTGGAGGGCATTTATGGATTTATTCATGGTAACTCCTCTTCCTGCATGCTCTTTTAGTGATGACTCCCAAATTTCAAATAATCTTATTAACTGAAAATGCTAAATTATTATAATGGTTTTGTTCTTTCACTGGTACAAATTAAGGATTGGCAAACTAGTCTGAGCTTGATCTGAACACAATCATTCAGATAATCAGTGTCAGCCTAGGACAGGCCATAATTTGGCTCAGATGAATCCAAGCTATTCAAGGAATTTTCTCAACTACAAAAGACAGTTTTCATTGTCCCTATTAATATATATCAGATGTTGATGCTATTTTTGTCACATTGCATCTTATTTTTCTAAAGTTACTTTCAGTATGCATGCCATTCCTTTTAGAAGGTTCTTTAATGCCATAAGGAAAACATCAATGTTTTATTTTCTTGACCACACTAATACAAACCTGAAATGAACAACTCCCATATTTGCCTTTCACAATTCTCAGGTTCATGCTCATTTCAACCTTTTGGAAGCTATTCATAAGTCTAAGTCATTGCATGTGTGCTTTCTGTATGAATTTATCTATACTCAGTCTTGTTGAGAAAGCATGGGAGATGCACATGCACTTCTTGCATATGTATATTTTTAATATAAGGATCTGGCAATTGTTTTTTCCTGTAACATAATATGTGTGAGATTATCTAGTTTGTATAGATCCATGGTGCTACCAAACCTTGGGTATTTTGTGCATTTCTTGTCATTCCCATCTGAAAAAAAACAGCAGACACAGAAAATGTACAGAGAATGAGAAAGGGAATGGAAAATCTCCCTTATGGAGGGATGCTAAACAAATTAGGGTTCTTTAGCTTGGAAAAGAGACGACTAAGAGGCATATGATTAAAATTTATAAACTCATGAATGTGTATGGGGGGGGGGATGGGTAGATAGGAAACAGATATTTACTCTTTCAAACAACACTACGACTAGGGGACCTTCCATGAAATTGCAACAGGCAGAAATCATAAGAAGTATTTTTTCACTCAGTGCATAATCAAGCTATAGAATATGTTGCCGGAGGATGTGGTCAAGGCAACTAACATAGGAGGGTTTAAAAGAGGATTGGACAAGTTTCAAAGAAGACTTGGGAAATCCAGTGCTTATCTTTGGGAGACAAGAAATATATCAAATATTGGAGATCTGCTGGGTATTTGTGAGCCAGACTGGCCATTGTCAGAGATTGCTGGCCTTGATGGACTTTGTCTGACCCAGCATGGCACTTCTTATGTTCTTATGGTTCTCACTTTCATTTTTTTTATCAAGAAATGTTGACTTACACAAGTTATTAAAAGGTATTATTTTGTAAGTCTTTATTTTGATTGTAGTGAATGCTTAATATCAACAGTATAAAAGTGAGGAAATGTTAAGAACATAAGAACATAAGAAAATGCCATACTGGGTCAGACCAAGGGTCCATCAAGCCCAGCATCATGTTTCCAACAGTGGCCAATCCAGGCCATAAGAACCTGGCAAGTACCCAAAAACTAAGTCTATTCCATGTAACCATTGCTAATGGCAGTGGCTATTCTCTAAGTGAACTTAATAGCAGGTAATGGACTTCTCCTCCAAGAACTTATCCAATCCTTTTTTAAACACAGCTATGCTAACTGCACGAACCACATTCTCTGGCAACAAATTCCAGAGTTTAATTGTGCGTTGAGTAAAAAAGAACTTTCTCCGATTAGTTTTTAAATGTGCCCCATGCTAACTTCATGGAATGCCCCCTAGTCTTTCTACTATCCGAAAGAGTAAATAACCGATTCACATCTACCCGTTCTAGACCTCTCATGATTTTAAACACCTCTATCATATCCCCCCTCAGTCGTCTCTTCTCCAAGCTGAAAAGTCCTAACCTCTTTAGTCTTTCCTCATAGGGGAGTTGTTCCATTCCCCTTATCATTTTGGTAGCCCTTCTCTGTACCTTCTCCATCGCAATTATATCTTTTTTGAGATGCGGCGACAAGAATTGTACACAGTATTCAAGGTGCGGTCTCACCATGGAGCGATACAGAGGCATTATGACATTTTCCGTTTTATTCATCATTCCTTTTCTAATAATTCCCAACATTCTGTTTGCTTTTTTGACTGCCGCAGCACACTGCACCGACGATTTCAATGTGTTATCCACTATGACACCTAGATCTCTTTCTTGGGTTGTAGCACCTAATATGGAACCCAACATTGTGTAATTATAGCATGGGTTATTTTTCCCTATATGCATCACCTTGCACTTATCCACATTAAATTTCATCTGCCATTTGGATGCCCAATTTTCCAGTCTCACAAGGTCTTCCTGCAATTTATCACAATCTGCTTGTGATTTAACTACTCTGAACAATTTTGTGTCATCTGCGAATTTGATTATCTCACTCGTCGTATTTCTTTCCAGATCATTTATAAATATATTGAACAGTAAGGGTCCCAATACAGATCCCTGAGGCACTCCACTGTCCACTCCCTTCCACTGAGAAAATTGCCCATTCAATCCTACTCTCTGTTTCCTATCTTTTAGCCAGTTTGCAATCCACGAAAGGACATCGCCACCTATCCCATGACTTTTTACTTTTCCTAGAAGCCTCTCATGAGGAACTTTGTCAAACGCCTTCTGAAAATCCAAGTATACTATATCTACCGGTTCACCTTTATCCACATGTTTATTAACTCCTTCAAAAAAGTGAAGCAGATTTGTGAGGCAAGACTTGCCCTGGGTAAATCCATGCTGACTTTGTTCCATTAAACCATGTCTTTCTATATGTTCTGTGATTTTGATGTTTAGAACACTTTCCACTATTTTTCCTGGCACTGAAGTCAGGCTAACCGGTCTGTAGTTGCCCGGATCGCCCCTGGAGCCCTTTTTAAATATTGGGGTTACATTTGCTATCCTCCAGTCTTCAGGGACAATGGATGATTTTAATGATAAGTTACAAATTTTTACTAATAGGTCTGAAATTTCATTTTTTATTCCTTCAGAACTCTGGGGTGTATACCATCCGTTCCAGGTGATTTACTACTCTTCAGTTTGTCAATCAGGCCTACCACATCTTCTAGGTTCACCGTGATTTGATTCAGTCCATCTGAATCATTACCCATGAAAACCTTCTCCATTACGGGTACCTCCCCAAAATCCTCTTCAGTAAACACCGAAGCAAAGAAATCATTTAATCTTTCCGCGATGGCCTTATCTTCTCTAAGTGCCCCTTTAACCCCTCGATCATCTAACGGTCCAACTGACTCCCTTACAGGCTTTCTGCTTCGGATATATTTTAAAAAGTTTTTACTGTGAGTTTTTGCCTCTACAGCCAACTTCTTTTCAAATTCTTTCTTAGCCTGTCTTATCAATGTCTTATTTATTTATTTATTTATTTATTTAAAATTTTTATATACCGACATTCATCCAGGATATCACATCTTACATTTAACTTGCCAATGTTTATGCTTTATCCTATTTTCTTCTGTTGGATCCTTCTTCCAATTTTTGAATGAAGATCTTTTGGCTAAAATAGCTTCTTTCACCTCCCCTTTTAACCATGCCGGTAATCGTTTTGCCTTCTTTCCACCTTTCTTAATGTGTGGAATACATCTGGACTGTGCTTCTAGAATGGTATTTTTTAACAATGACCACACCTCTTGGACATTTTTTACTTTTGTAGCTGCTCCTTTCAGTTTTTTTCTAACAATTTTTCTCATTTTATCAAAGTTTCCCTTTTGAAAGTTTAGCACGAGAGCCTTGGATTTGCACACTGTTCCTTTTCCAGTCATTAAATCAAATTTGATCATATTATGATCACTATTGCCAAGCGGCCCCACCACCGTTACCTCTCTCAAAAAGTCCTGTGCTCCACTGAGAATTAGATCTAAAATTGCTCCCTCTCTCGTCGGTTGCTGAACCAATTGCTCCATAAAGCTATCATTTATTCCATCCAGGAACGTTATCTCTCTAGTGTGACCCGATGATACATTTACCCAGTCTATATTGGGGTAATTGAAGTCTCCCATTATTACTGCACTACAAATTTGGTTAGCTTCCCTAATTTCTCTTAGCATTTCACTGTCCATCTCACCATCTTGACCAGGTGGACGGTAGTATACCCCTATCACTGTAGTCTTCCCTGACACACAAGGGATTTCTACCCATATTCAATTTTGTATTTAGTCTCATGCAGGATGTTTATCCTGTTGGACTCTATGCAATCCCGGACATAAAGCGCCACACCTCCTCCCGAGTGCTCCTCTCTGTCATTGCGATATAATTTGTACCCCGGTATAGCACTGTCCCATTGGTTATCCTCTTTCCACCATGTCTTTGAGATGCCAATTAAGTCTATGTCATCATTTACAGCTATACATTCTAATTCTCCCATCTTACTTCTTAGACTTCTGGCATTAGCATACAAACATTTCAAAGTTTGTTTTTTGTTTGTATTTTTATTCTGCTTTTTAATTGATAGGGATGTTAGAATTTTTTAGCTCAGGTGAGTTTTTAGTTACAGGCACTTGGACTACTTTTCTAATTATTGGAACCTCACTGTCGGGATGCCCTAATTGTAATGCATCATTAGTATCCTTTAAAGATACCTCTCTCTGAACCATGCGCTGCTGAGCGACTGTCGGCTTTCCCCTTTGTTCTAGTTTAAAAGCTGCTCTATCTCCTTTTTAAAGGTTAGCACCAGCAGTCTGGTTCTACCCTGGTTAAGGTGGAGCCCATCCCTTCGGAAGAGACTCCCCCTTCCCCAAAAGGTTCCCCAGTTCCTAACAAAACTGAATCCCTCTTCCTTGCACCATCGTCTCATCCACGCATTGAGACTCTGGAGCTCTGTTCTATTCTGCAGTCATGCATATTAAGCATGAAGACTTACTACAGGTTTAACACATCAAAGTATGACCATACCTAATAAAAACTAATTTAATTTTATCTTAAATATATCTTCAATTAACCTATTTTCTAAGCGAAACTGAGGATTAACAGGTTGCAGCAGAATAGCATGAACAAATTAGACAGTGTAGAATACTTTCCTCTGTATTTTATAATTCAATAATGGATAAATGTAGATATGTCCTTTGTGAATACAAATGACCGAGTTATAGGATAAACAATTAAATATTGTTAATATAAGAATTAAGGTCTAATGTATTAACAGGTTTTTCTCAGCTTTTGTCTATATAAAAATTGATAGGAATGTGCATTCATTTTAAATGAATGGGCATTCTGAAATGAATAGGACCACATTTATTTCTTTTCTTGGTCCTTGAAACAAATGGAGGGATCCAATGAATGAAACAAATCATATTTGACTCCTTCATTGTGTTCCCTATTCATTTCTATGAGCCTTTGAAATCTATGGGTAATAGAAATCAATAGGGAACAATTGTAAGTAACTATATCAACGTTCCTTGTGAATCATGTATGAGCTCATGGCTTTGTCAGAGGGATTTGTATTAATGAAGGAGTTTTGGATTAATAAAAATAGTACTGAAATGTTTTAGATTATTATTTATGAATGTTTTTGTAGGTATGGAGAAAAAGATTAGGTATGGCTGATAGTATGTATGACTGATATTTGATATCTAGATATTGTCTTTGGATGGTGCATCCTTCTTTATGTAATTTTATGTTATTTTGTATTTTGTCATATTGAATTGTGTTTTAAATAAAATTGAGTATAAAAAGAAATTGATTGAAAGGATTATATTGTTATATTTCTATATAATCGCTTGTCAGAGCCTGGGCAGGACATGTTGGCAAGGAGACCACTGAGACGACACATCATAGTGATGCATTTTTCTAATCGAGCCTATCACTGTTCTTTAGATCCAGTTATGCTGATCCTGAAGTCTGAGCATATGTGAGAAATACTGTGCATTTCTTTCTGGGAAGGACACAGTTTTTAAGTTTTTAAAAGTTTTTTTTCAACTTTAGGAAAAAGCTTTTTGGCTGCCTCCTAGTCTGTGATGCCCTAGTCTCACTCACTGTGGTAGTGAGCAGATAAAGGCAGGCAGTGCCAGCAATGGCACTTTCCTGATGATTTTACTATTCCATGGGGGAGGGCAGTGTTACCGGGGAGTGCTAGGAGAGTGGTACCCCTCAGAGGGAGTGTGCCCTTGGGCCCCTGGCACGATCCCGTGCCAAGGGTAGGTGTAGCGTGGGTGGCGAGAGACAGCCCTACCCCAGCCGGACCTGCATGCCTCTGGAACCAACTGTGGAGTGTTGGTGATGAACAGTCCTCTGACCGTTCCCGGCCCTTTCGGACCTGTCGCTGGGATGGCAAGAGGCAGCAGGCCGGACTCAGGGCATGGGCAGACGAAGGTTCAGAAACAGATGACGAAGACTCAGGAACCACAGACTGTAGACGTAGACTCTGAAGCTTGGGAGGATCAGACGTTGGCACTGTCCCTCAGGGCGCCCTATACAGCCAGTACCACTGGTCTGGTCACGGACCACCCTGTCCTACACCTGCAGGAGCGGGACTAGCGCAGGAAAGGAATAATGCTGCACAAAGCAGTCCAGGGGTAAGGTACTGCACACCAGCAGTCTGAAGCAGGTTACTGCACACCGGCAGTCTGAAGCAAGATTAAAACATCAGGATCAGGAACAAACATCAAGAAACATCAGGAGACATCAGGACGTGCAAGACACCAGACATCAAGCTGAAACAAACAACGAAGGCCTGATGGCGCACTGGACAAGTAGACATCCAGAGACATGTAACTCTAATGCAAGGCAAGCATGAGTGCTGGAGCAAAGCTTTTATAGCCCAGGAGCAGGCAACTCCCTGGGAGGAGTCCAGATGGGCTGTCCCTCGCTGGCTCTATAAGAGTGGAGAAGAGCCGTGGGCCCGCCCCTTAGGAGAAGGGCATGGCCCACACCAGAGCATCCAGGCTGCAGTGGAGCAGGCCTTGAGTAAGCCCCGAACAACACCGAAGGCCTCCCGGGCCGTGGAGCAGGACCCGGACACTTGCTCAGGCGAGGCCCTGGCTTCGGAGCGGCCTCCAGAAAAAGGTGAGATGCTTCCTGTGGCGCGGCTACAGGAGGAATCGTAACAGGTGGAGGCAGGATCTGGGTGTGGATGGGAGAGAGTGGGGAGAGATGCAGATTCCTGGCTCTGCAGTCTAGCTGCTAACCCTCCAGCATCTCTCTAACATTCAATGAAGAGATATATATTTTTTTTCTCTGTCTGGGTAGGCAGTACCAGTCCAGTGAGGTGAACAATGCACAGAGAGTGAAGCATACCAGGCTGACAGTGTTTTGTTGAAACTGTCAGCAATCTCAGCAGTGTAAAAAGTGCACAGCTTGACATTGCATTATCTTTGTTTGTATGTATTTCTACACACACACACACACACACACACACCAGAGTAGTACAGTCAATGAGTGTACTGTATAGTCAGTTATAGTACTACTAATAAAGCTAAAACCTTTGTAATATCCAAACCCCCAGGCACTGGCAGTGACAAGTTCCATCGTGCCAGTGAAAGGCAGAGGAAGGAAAGGGAATGTTGGCAGGGTTGGCAGCATTAATAAAACAAGTAGTTCTGCACTTAAGTTGAAGCAGGACTTCTTTAAATCCAGAATGACAGTCAGTAGGTTTACCTGGAAGAATTTGAAATTTAGAGAGCATGTGCCACCACAGACTGTTGAGTCAGTTTCTCTCTCTTCTGTTTTGGAACAAAGGGAAACAGTGTGAGAGGAATCCAAGGCAGAGGTAGCAGAAGAGCAATGCTGAAAACCAGGCACACACTCTTCATTACTTACTACCCTGCTAAGGCTATAAGGAACTGTTTTCATCAACTGATTGAGATGAAGAATATTGTCTTGCAATGCCTGGATTGGAAGATATTGAAGGGATGTTAGTCAAAGAATATTTTTGAGAAATATACAGTAGTGTCTTTGCATTCTGTTTATTGATGGGGGAGGACAGAGTAAACTGAAGATGGTGACGAAGAACAGGCAGTGCAGGTAGAGAGAGTGAATAATGCTCCTGCAATCGCTCCTTAGGGTTCACCCTCTACAACCACACCAGTGCCAGCATGTTCCATGAAGGATATACATAAGGGATTATGGAAGAAATCCATGATATGGAGGCACGTAAAATGGTCCCGATAGCCTTAGCCCATACTATGTCACAGGGGCTACCGGTGCCATTGGTCAGCCCCTGTCACATGGTAGGAGCACAAGATGGCGCCGATGGCCATGTGACAGGGGCTGACCAATGGCACCGGTAGCCCCTGTGACAAAGGCTATCGGCGCCGTGATGAAAACTAGCACCGAGAGTGTGAGTGAGTTCCCGGACCCCACCGCTGGACCACCAGGGAGTTTTGGTAAGTCTTGGGGGGGTCAGGAGGGTGGGAGTTGTAGTTAATTTAGTAGTAACGTATTTACAGATCGACAACTTATTGAATTCTCCATACTTCCGCATGTAACGGAATTGACCCCCCACAAATACCTATCGCGTACGCAACAAAAACTTTTTGCCTGCACATCCCTAGTATTGGGATACCTTCAGAGGTCCAGAGCAGTAATGCAGGGTAGCAGGGTGGGCAGAAAATGTGCCACATCCCAAAATAATTTTGCCAGACCTGTCCCTAATTTTAAAAATAAACATATCAAGTTCATTGTATGTGCTTGGTTCCTTCTTTCTCCGGTAGGTTGTGAAAGTCAATATTTAACAGGTTTTCTTATATTGAGGAAATAGTTTTGTTTGCTTCTCATTTCAAATCCTATTCATGATACATTCACATATAAAGAAAGATAATTTAGCTATGATATTCTATTAGAATGTAATCCCTATTCTACTTATAAATCAAAAAAATGTAATATAGAATGAAGTGTTTTATAGTTGTAACTGAAATTGCCTATTAAATATAATGCAAGAATCCTGGAAAGATTTTGTCAGTTTTCAATTTCTTGACTGTAGATTGAAAAGTGATGATAAAGAAATATGTATTCCATTCTAATTGTAATGGGAACTGTACTGCAACACCATTTTGAAACAAAACTTTAAAACTACAGTTGCAATGCAAAAATAAATAAATAAATAGACAACTCGGTTTCATATTATTTATGATTTCATATCAGCCCACAATATGTTGGCAGGTAAAAGACATTAACTAGATTTATTTCAATTGCAATTGTTTCTAAATGTAGATATAATTAATTTTCTATTATTTATATGCCAGTTTTGCTAATAAGTCTGACTTGAATATTCATGTAATTATTCAGTATGTTAAAGGAACTATTTAATTTAACCTTCATGACAAATATACACTACATTAAAGCATTGCTGAGTTTGTGTCAGTTTTTAAAGTCGATGAGAAATTAAAAAAAAGAAAAAATAATAAAGATGACTGCCCCGGGGATAAGAACTGAGATACTGATTGGAAAGGAAATTGTTAGTAGACAACCTCAACATAGCTACATCAAGAAAAATACTATTAACTAAAACTATGTGCCATGGATCCTTTGGGAACCAGAAAGTGTGCTAGCTGAACTGATCTATATTATTAAACATTAGTACCTGGAGATGTGGACAGTAAAGTTTGTCGAATGAAAGCGAATGTGATGGCACTACAAAATACTGGAAAATATCTAACTGGACAATATAGGTAAATTAATATGGTATAAGAACTGGGAAATTGCTCAAAACTATAATTCAGAAAAAAATATGTATATTCTAATTCTTTTTATGATCAGTTGCTATTCAAAATCAAAGGATAAATAGGAACATAAGAACATAAGAAAATGCCATACTGGGTCAGACCTAGGGTCCATCAAGCCCAGCATCCTGTTTCCAACAGTGGCCAATCCAGGCCATAAGAACCTGGCAAGTACCCAAAAACTAAGTCTATTCCATGCTACCATTGCTAATGTCAGTGGCTATTCTCTAAGTGAACTTAATAGCAGGTAATGGACTTCTCCTTCAAGAACTTATCCAATCCTTTTTTAAACACAGCTATATTAACTGCACTGACCACATCCTCTGGTAACAAATTCCAGAGTTTAATTGTGCGTTGAGTAAAAAAGAACTTTATCCGATTAGTTGTAAATGTGCCCCATGCTAACTTCATGGAGTGCCCCCTAGTCTTTCTACTATCCGAAAGAGTAAATAACCGATTCACATCTACCTGTTCTAGACCTCTCATGATTTTAAACACCTCTATCATGTCCCCCCTCAGTTGTCTCTTCTCCAAGATGAAAAGTCCTAACCTCTTTAGTCTTTCCTCGTAGGGAAGTTGTTCCATTCCCCTTATCATTTTGGTAGCCCTTCTCTGTACCTTCTCCATCGCAATTATATCTTTTTTGAAATGCGGCGACCAGAATTGTACACAATTCAAGGTGCGGTCTCACCATGGAGTGATACAGAGGCATTATGACATTTTCCGTTTTATTCACCATGCCCTTTCTAATAATTCCCAACATTCTGTTTGCTTTTTTGACTGCCGCAGCACACTGAACCGACGATTTCAATGTGTTATCCACTATGACGCCTAGATCTCTTTCTTGGGTTGTAGCACCTAATATGGAACCCAACATTGTGTAATTATAGCATGGGTTATTTTTCCCTATAGCATTTTTCCCTATAGCATTCTCAATAGCCATTTGAACTGGTGTTCTCACTATAAATTTGCTAATCCTATTGAAAAACAGTACGATATATGCCCAGTAACTTTTAAACAGCCATGCAGGTGCAAATGTATGTGCGTTTGCTGGCCCACATCCAAAGACATGGCAATTTTATAGCATACGTGCGTATGTGTGTGTATGTTATAAAATAGGCTGAATGCACGTACGTGTGTGCACAATTTTAAATGGACGCATGCATGTGCACATAAATGTCATGTCTACCGTGTAAGTGAAAGAATTTTATAAGAAATGCACGCTGAGGCCATACCTAGTTTTCCCAGTTCATTTCCAGTTTGCCCAGTGTAGGGATAAGACTTCCAACCATCTCCCTAATTTATTACCCTCTCTTATCTCTGTTAGACCCATCCGTTAAAACCCCACTGACAGCCTAGATTTTTTTAGTTTTTGTACTTACACGCCATCCATAGCAGTAATAAAGTTGTGAGGCAGGGGACCTGGGTGTGTGCCTCTGCGTATAAGTAGTTTCGCGCACATTGCCTGGCCTTCCCCTGACTCGCCCATTTCCCGCCCAGACCACACCCACACCCATCACATTTTCTGAACCTTTGACTTGTGCGCATAGTGGGAGATATATGCGTGTACATGGACACTTTTTAAAATCTGCGCGGCGTGCGCTGGGCCACTGGCCCAACTTGTGCATGTATCTCCTGGCTTTGGCGTGCATGGGGCTTTTAAAATATGCCTGAAAGTCACTTTCTTTTTGGTGCAAATTAAGTTCATTCAAGCCTCTTTAATATTCTTTAATACCTGTGTTTCTAACAAAAAACCCCCCAATATTTTACTAACATTCATGACAATGACATTGCAGAGGGGCCCGATTTACTAGAAAATGTTGAATGCAGGGGATTTTGAGAAACATAATTTATCTTTTAGCCCTTCTACAATTTTAAAGCAATGTTCTTTTCCAGTTCCTTGCATGATATGCCTTCCAATGTGTTTGCATTGAAAAATAAGTACTGTTTCTGAAAGATGATTTACATTTTTTTGAATCTTTTATGAAGTAGCATACAGGTTGGTCACATCTAGGAAAGCAGGTGTATTTGACATATCTAGTTTAGCATAGTATGAGTATATTTCACCCTAAACAGCTTCAACATCTCTACCTATAAAGTTAGAACCGGCTAAGTTAGACCTGCTCTATGAGGTGCAGTTATTTGCATATGAGTTGCAAAATAAAAGTTATGCACAGAAAATTGCAACTTCTGAGGATAACTTTCAAACACCAGTATATGACAGCATATACGCATGTAGGGCCGGATTTTAATACCTACACGTGGGCATACATTTGTGTGCGCAACCCGGCACGCACAAATGCACGCCCGATTTTATAACATGTGCGCGCAGCAAGGGGGTGCACAATAGTGCACCTTGCGCACGCTGAGCCCTTGGGGAGCCCTGCTGGCTTTCCCCGTTCCCTCCACCCCCCCACCTTCTCCTCCCTCCTCTACCTAACCCGCCCCCCAGCCCTACCTAAACACCCTTAACCTTTATTTTATAAGTTGTGCCTTCCTCTGGGCAGATGTAGATTGCGCGCGCCGAACAATTGCCGGCACGTGATCCCCCGGCACAGCAGCAAAGGTCGCTGTGCCATAGGCCTCAACTCTGCCTGCGACCCGTCATGCCCCACCCAGCCCCACCCACTGCCCACCCATTCAGTAAAGCCCTGGGACTTACACATGTCCCGGGGCTTTACATGCACTGCTGGGCCTTTTGAAAATAGGCCCGTCGCACATACCTCCCTACGCACATAAATCCTCCTGGATTTCCGCACATAGGGCTTTAAAATCTGCCACGTAATGCATAGTTTTGCCATAATATTTTAATTATCCATGTATGTTACATGTACATGTATTTATTCACTTATTTTTTGTGTACCCTGCAACATACATGTACAGGTAATTGAAAATGATTATTTCAATGCATTGAACGTGCATACATTTCTTACCCATTTTTAAAATATCTGTGTATATTTTAATTGTGAAAGTAATGTAGGATCTACACATGTAGTTCATTTACACATGTAAGTCAGCCAATTTTAAAACATGAGCATATAATGAAATTATACAAGTTTACTAATTAGTCCATCAGTTTGTCCTTCTCTCCAGGTCATCAAGATCCTTCTCCTCCCAATTCATCCAGACCTCCAACCTAATCAGTACTACAAAAGAAGTATGTTTAAAAATACCACTTATGCCACCTAATTACCAGAAATAAAAATTTATGGTAAGTTGGCAACATACATAAATCTTTTAAAATAGTAAATTTGTTGCATCCGTCGCTGCTCGATGACCTCACTCTGCCCTCCTACCACTATGGTGACTCCCTCCGGGCCTGATGGACGTTTTGCTGCCGCAACATCTTCTTGCTATCTTCCTCCGGCGTCCCCGGAGCGGCACGACGCTGTGGATCCGCCATGTTCCCGCATCTTCTAGGTTCATCGTGATTTGATTCAGTCCATCTGAATCATTACCCATAAAACCTTCTCAATTACGGGTACCTCCCCAAAATCCTCTTCAGGAAACACCGAAGCAAAGAAATCAATTTAAATCTTTCCGCAATGGCCTTATCTTCTCTAAGTGCCCCTTTAACCCCGCGATCATCTAACGGTCCAATTGACTTCCCTCACAGGCTTTCTGCTTCGGATATATTTTTAAAGTTTTTAACTGTGAGTTTTTGCCTCTACAGCCAACTTCTTTTCAAATTTCTCTCTTAGCCTTTTTTAATCAATGTTTTACATTTAACTTGCCAACGTTGTGCTTTATCCTATTTTCTTCTGTTGGATCCTTCTTCCAATTTTTGAATGAAGATTTTTTGGCTAAAATAGCTTCTTCATCCTAACTACTGATAAACCCACCCACAAAGCAGGACACTCTCTTGATTTAACATTTAACAAATCAAATCAGAATATACACCGATACCATGATCAGACCACTTCCTAATAGAATCCTGTATCAAATTATGGAAAAACAAACGACACAAATAAAGAACCCACTGAATTCAAATACAATCCTCCATACAACATAGACACCCTGAAAGACAAACTAGAAGAAAAACTAGCTGAAATAGACTACACCGACTGTGACTCTGCCACGACAACGTGGACACAAACAACCAAATACTTAGCAAACGAGATAAACCCAATAAAACGGATCAGCGTCAAAGAACCCAAAGAAACAAACCCCTGGCATAGTGAAAAGATAAAGGTAGTCAAAAGAAACCTAAGGAAAAAGGAGAAGGAATGGAAAGTAATAAAACAACCCTGACTAAATATAGGAAACAGCTATCTTACTATAAACAAGTAATTCTCAACGCAAAGAAACAATATTACAGCACTAAAATAGAGAAATTTGCAAATAATCCAAGAGCCCTGTTCACCATAGTAAAAAAATCTCACAACTGTCAAAACTGACGCTTCACAAAGCCTACCAGTAGTGAAATGCAATGAAATAGCTACTTTCTTTATGACAAAATCACAAATCTAAAAACAAAGATTCAAAAAAATAACTAAACAAAAAATCAATATGCAAAAAAGAGATGTTAAACAATGGGAAACATTCGACGAAATATCCGAAATAGAAGTTGAATCAATGCTAAAATAACTAAAACCACCCCCGCCCCACATGCACAAGCTTTAATTCCAACCATAGACTTAAAATAAGTAGCCAACATAGTCTCTCCAACTTTAACAAAAATCATTAACCTATCACTAAAGGAAGGAAACATGCCAGACTCACTAAAAGGGGCAATAGTAAAACCAATTTTAAAGAAAAAAACCAGCGACCATCTAATCCTGAGCAATTATAGACCAGTATCCAAACCTACCCTTAATTGCAAAATTAATAGAAAAAAAACATACAAAAGCAATTAGCAGAACACTTAGAGAGCAATAATATTCTGTACCCATCACAAACATGGCTTCTGCAAAAACTTCATCACTGAAACACTACTGCTTGCACTAACAGACAACATCATGAGAGGGTTTTGACAGCGATAAACAGTACATTTTAGTAATGCTTGATCTATCAGCGGCATTCGGACACAGTAAACCATGACATACTAATAAATAGATTAGAAGAAATAGGATTAAGCAACAAAAACACTCAAGTGGTTTAAATCATACCTAAAAAACAGATACTTCCCAAGTACAAATCAAAGACGTAATGTCAGAGAAAATAACCCTTCAAACAGGTGTTCCACAGGGATCTGCCCTATCTGCCACACTAATCAACATATACATGCTGCCTTTATGTCACCTGCTAGCTGGGATTAGGAATTTTCGCACTATATCTATGCCAACGATATCAGTTAATACTCCCAATTGATGACATAATTGAGAAAACACTAAACTTAGCCAACATGTACCTAGATATAATAAAACAACTCTAAATCAAATGGAACTAGTTATCAATATAGAGAAAACTGAATTCTTACACCTTGAACGAAAAAAACATAGCGATAATTCAGAACCCAATTACACTCAATATAACCAAAAGATACAACTAGCTGAGAAAGTACGAAACCTGGGAGTGATAATCGATTCAGAACTAAATATGAAACAACACATTTCTCAAAAGTAAGAGAGGGATATGCCAAACTTGTGACTCTTAGGTGACTAAAAACGCTACTAACACCTATCAACTTCCACTCAGTATTTCAAGCCTTAATCTTTTCCAGTACTGACTACTGTAATGTCCTATACTGGGCCTACCATACAACCACAATAAGACCACTACAGATACTACAAAACACTGCAAGAAATTTAACTGGTAAAAGTAGGAGAACAGATAACCAAAATTTTACTAGAACTAAGAACTACACTGGTTACCCTTGAACAAAGAATACAATACAAGACTTTATGCACCATACATAAAGTAATACACGACGGAAAAAAGCAGAGTGGTTAAACACAGCCCTCCGCATACATACACCACACAGAAACCTGAGATCAGCAAACAAAGCACTGCTAACTATTCCCTCATTAAGACGGCCAGGACTAACTCAAGTAAGGGATAGGGCCCTAGCCCCTAGCAGGACACCCAATATGGAACAATATGCTGTTAGAAATCAGACTGGCAAGGAAACACATCAAAACCTTCAGAAAAAGTTTAAAAACATGGCTATTTAAGCAAGCATACCACAAAGAGAAATTGAGTGGAGAACCCAGGGAAATTGTTGGTTGCAGTCAGTCAAACTCCCCACACACCACACACCTTTTTCTTAATGCGTGTGTTTCTCATTTTTATACTCTAATTCTCTTTTATCTTTAAACAACAAAGAACTAGTCAAGTAATACTTTATCTTATAGCTGAGACAGAGAAAACTGGACATGACTTATAACACCCATCAAATAATATTTGTTATGAAACTATGTTACAGTATTTTTATGGCACCTGTTTAAATTGTTAGAACTCTAGACACTCTATACAACAATAGTTAGGTGGCCCTATTGGTGAACCGTTGTGATGGCACCTGCTTAAGACAGTATAGAAAAGATTTTAAATAAATAAAATCTCCTCCCTCTCATCCATTGTTCATCCCTTCTTTCTAACCTACCAAACCTCCCTTCCAACCCTTCTCTCACATTACCCTCCCCCCAAAAAAAAATAATTGTGATCACACCCCAGATCCTCTCTTACATCCCCAGTTGATCTTCTTTCATTCCTTCCTTACCCTCCACAGCCAATCCTTCTCCAGTTGATTCAACACTTCATACCTCTCCTGTATCTGATCTCTCCCTTCAAAAAAGCCCCTCTTTCAAATATTGCCCTGGTCAGAGTCAGTGGCAACATTTTCCTTTTGATCCTGGACCAAGGGTGGATGACAACTGGTGGGACTGGGAAGAGAAGGCAGGCTGCTGACAGAGGCAACATTTTTCTCTCAGATAGGTCAGTGGTGGGTGAGGAGAGAGGAGAAGTAACATATCCCACTAGCCTATGTAATCTCAGCCCCACCCTTCTCCACATTGCTGGTGCTTAACCTGACAGGAATCTGCAAGCAGCAGCAGTATTAATAATAAAGTCAGCATGGAGTCTCTGAGGCAGTTCAAGCTCACAGACCCCTGTGGTGGCCCCAAACTCATGCAAGGGTAGGAGCAGCACAGGGCCTGTAAGTGTATGCTCACTGCTGATTTCCACGGGTCCCACACTGTCCTTCACTACTAATGCTGATTCTGCTGCTTGAAGAATGCTGTCCTCTCAGGCACTTGTGACCCCAGCTGAAGGTTTTGTGACCCCATTTGTGGTCCTGACCCACAGTTTGAGAAGCCCTGTGATAGTGGTGAAGAGCTGAAATAAACTGATATTGTCTGACAATCTCAAGGTAGCAACACAGTACAATAAAGCAGTGACCAGAACTAGAGGGGCTGTCACTGCCTTATTGTACTGTTTTGCTACCAAAAATGAAGCCCAAACTGATAGCCTTGGGCTTGCACATCCCTAATAGGAAGAGACATAACCAGAAGGAAAAAAGGTGATAATGTCTCTTCACAGATCATTGGTGAGGCCTCATCTAGAGCAGTGGTTCTCAACCTTTTTTCTGTTGGGACACAGCTGATAGATTGTCCTCACATGCGAGACACACTGAACACATGACAGTCTCAGGGCTAGCCCCCACCCCCACCCTTGACCCTCAGTAATGGGTGTAAAGCAGAAACTAGAAACATTCTCCATACAACACAAGTCACCATACAAAAAAGGTATTCTGGTGTTATCTCAATAACAGCAACACAAACTCCCTCTACTACCAGATGCAATAGCCCTACTTATAAAAAGACAGCAGTTCACCACCAATGCATGTCCAATTGAGAAAACCCAACAAATAAAATGAGGCATTTTATGTGCCTACATGCTAGTTAAATATCTCACCTCAGTCATACACACAAAATCGACCTTCACCAAATACAGAAAGACTACAAATTACAAATATGAAGACACAAACTGGAATGAAAACCCAAAAAAAGCCACTCCGCATGCAGAACAAACCTGGAGAAACGGAAGCTGAGATATAGCACCTAACAAAGTTCCAGGATCTGCAATAATGCACACAAACTAATCCGCACAAAGTTATACCTGCATTATGGCAAGCACTCAAATGAAACAACCCTACCTATAAAAGGCAACACTACAAATATTAAACCAGACCCTAAACACCAATACACCTCCAATTAGGAAAACAGAAAAAGCCAAGCTGTTATAGATTCTCACACAGAAATAATTGTAAAACTATATGAAAAAATATTTTAAAAAATGCTGATGAACAGAACATTATCTAACAATTAAAAACTCTTAAAAATTATTAAAAATTCTTCAAACAGCAATAACATACTTCAAAACAGCAGACATATCACATAATACCCAATAATTAAAATGACAATCAAGAAAAATGAACTTTAAAAGCTACTTTACCTACCCTCTCCAGTAGTTCTCTTACTCCTTCCCCTTGCAGACCACATCAGAAGCAGCAGCTGAAGCTATCCTCACGGTCCTCTTCCTTAGGGACCACAACCAGTCTCTTCTCTCTCTCTCTCTCACATACACACACACACACATACCAGTCACACCCTCAGACCAGTTTCTGTCTCTCACACACCAATCATCTCCCCAACCAGTCTCTCTCTCTCTCTCTCTCTCTCTCACACACACACACATCACTTCTCTGACCAGTCTCAATCACACAATGCTCTCGCTCTCTCTTACTTACACAAAGGCTTTCAATCACACACATGCTCTATTTCACTTACACACAAGCTCTCAATCACACACATGTTCTCTCTATCTCACTTACACACAGGATCAATCACACACCTGCCCCATCTCTCTCTCACAGCCACAGCCAAAAACATGCTCCATCTCTCTCTCTCACACACACACACTGACACACACAAGCACCCTCACATACACACCACACACATACAGAAGCACTCTCCCTGCCTCACATACATGCCACACACACAACACAGAAGCAACCCTTCCTGTCTCATATACATGCCACACACACACACAGAAGCACCCTCCCTGTCTCATATACACGCCACACCAAGCACCCTTCCTGTCTCACATATACACCACACACAGACACAGAGAAGCAACCTTACACACACACAACACACACACCGGTTGAGAATCGCTGATCTAGAGTACTGAGGTCAGTTCCTTAGGACATACCACAGAAAGAATATTGATAGGCTAGAGATAGTGAAGAGAAAGTCATTCAAAATGCTGACAAATCTGCAAAAAAATCTCTTTGAAATGCAGACGAGAGCATTTTGGTTGACTTTGTCATATATATATATATATATATGTCAAAAAGAACCCCCAATGTAATAACGTGAGAGACAACTAGCACTCCTTACATATAATAATCCAATTTAAATACCCCACAATATTTAAAAATATCAACTTTTTATTAGTATTTTGACACTCACCTTACAAATATATTAGTACAAAATTATATCAAATACATTATTTTTACATACATTAAAATTTCTAATAAGTCCAATGAATGTTAGCCCTCAATTCTCACCTAAGTACTAAACTCAATCTTACCCTCATTGGACTATTATCCTCTCTTTAGTGTTGTACTTGGACTTCTGTAATGAATCCACCACTTAATTATTAAACATTTTTATCTGCATAGCTTAATTACTACTGCTATGCCCATCAATCTTAACAAAAATTAGTGGTGTATTCTGTTTTAATGGTTCCATCTTCCATCCCGACAAGGACCTTGTTTCGCCAATGTTGGCTTCTTCAGGGGAATACTTGCATAGAGACCAAACATCAACAAAAACCAATGTCTTCTATTTCATATATCTGGACTTTAAAGGAGTGGATTCAGACCAACACATTCAATTCACTCCGGCTAAGTAGCTCCAAATTTTAATTGTTAGAAAACTCCCGAATATGAATGTGAACCTTTGCCTCATCACAATTTCTTCTCACTTAACTTCAAAGTCGTTCCTGGTAATTCTCAACCACGACTTTGAAGTTAAGTGAGAAGAAATTGAACAGTGGTAGCGTGCAGTTGCTTTGAGAGTCATTTGGAAGTTTGAGAGAAGAGCTTGAACCTGTAACATCATTGTGAAAATATAGTAGTTTTACTGTGGAAGAAAAGGTGATAAGAACCAGTGAACATTCTTTGAAAGTATATATCCATGGTTGACGCCGGTAGAGACGAATTTGTGATGAGGCAAAGGTTCACATTCATATTCGGGAGTTTTCTAACAATTAAAATTTGGAGCTACTTAGCCGGAGTGAATTGAATGTGTTGGTCTGAATCCACTCCTTTAAAGTCCAGATATATGAAATAGAAGACATTGGTTTTTGTTGATGTTTGGTCTCTATGCAAGTATTCCCCTGAAGAAGCCAACATTGGCGAAACAAGGTCCTTGTTGGGATGGAAGATGGAACCATTAAAACAGAATACACCACTAATTTTTGTTAAGATTGATGGGCATAGCAGTAGTAATTAAGCTATGCAGATAAAAATGTTTAATAATTAAGTGGTGGATTCATTACAGAAGACCAAGTACAACACTAAAGAGAGGATAATAGTCCAATGAGGGTAAGATTGAGTTTAGTACTTAGGTGAGAATTGAGGGCTAACATTCATTGGACTTATTAGAAATTTTAATGTATGTAAAAATAATGTATTTGATATAATTTTGTACTAATATATTTGTAAGGTGAGTGTCAAAATACTAATAAAAAGTTGATATTTTTAAATATTGTGGGGTATTTAAATTGGATTATTATATGTAAGGAGTGCTAGTTGTCTCCCACGTTATTACGTTGGGGGTTCTTTTTGACAAATATATGAGCAGATAGCACTTGAGGAGACGATAGTGCCAAAAAGTTTTTTTGTTTGCTATAAATATATATATATATATATATATATATATATATATATATATATATATATATATATATATATATATATTAGGGATCTGCATTCGTTTGCAATTCTGTGACAATACTGGTCACCACATCTCAAAAAAGATATATTGCGATGGAGAAGGTACAGAGAAGGGCAACCAAAATGATAAAGGGGATGGAATAGCTCCCCTATGAGGAAAGACTGAAGAGGTTAGGGCTGTTCAGCTTGGAGAAGAGACGGCTGAGGGGGATATGATAGAGGTCTTTAAGATCATGAGAGGTCTTGAATGAGTAGATGTGAATCAGTTATTTACAGTTTCGAATAATAGGAGGACTAGAGGGCATTCCATGAAGTTAGCAAGTAGCACATTTAAGACTAATCGGAGAAAATTATTTTTCACTCAATGCACAATAAAGCTCTGGAATTTGTTGCCAGAGGATGTGGTTAGTGCAGTTAGTGTAGCTGGGTTCAAAAAAGGTTTAGATAAGTTCTTGGAGGAGAAGTCCATTAACGGCTAGTATTCAAATTTACTTAGGGAATAGCCACTGCTTTTAATTGTATAAGTGGCATGGGATCTTCTTAGTGTTTGGTTAATTGCCAGGTTCTTGTGGCCTGGTTTGGCCTCTGTTGGGAACAGGGTGATGGGCTTGAAGGATGCCTTGGTCTGACCCAGCATGGCAATTTCTTATACTTCTTATGTTAAAGACAATATTTCCTATTTCGTTGCATTTCGTGGGGCCGATGAAACAATAAGAAAACCCACAAAATTTCGTGTGGTTTTCTTATCATTTTTGGGGATGGAGAAAGGGCACATAAAAAAAAACCTAAACCCACCCCAACCCTTCAGATTTAATTACTTGCAACCCCCCACCCTACTGACCCCCCAAGACTTTCCTGCCCCCCCCCAAGACTTATCAAAAGTCCCTGGTAGTCCAGCGGTGTCCCAGGAGCAATCTCCCCCTCTCGGGCTGTTGGATGCCACTAATCAAAATGGCGCTGATGGCCCTTTGCCCTTACCATGTGACAGGGCCTATCGGTGCCATTAGTCGGCCCCTTTCACATGATAGGAGCAATGGATAGCCCACACCATTTTTTAAGATGGCGCCAGCAGTCCATTGCTCCTACCACGTGACAGAGTCCAGCCAATGGCACTGATAGCTTGTCACATGGTAAGGGCAAAGGGCCATCTGTGCCATTTTGATTATGGCAGTCGACGGCCCGAGAACGGGAGATCGCTCCCAGGACCCTTGCTGGACCACCAGGGACTTTCGGCAAGTTTTGGGAGGGTTGTAATTAATTAAATTTGAAGGGCTGGGGTGGGTTTCATTTTTCGTTTCAGAGGCAGCCAAAATAAAATTGACCCGAACCGCAGGAAAATGAAATTTCCCGCGGTGGGCCGAAGGCCGAACCAAAAGGTTCGGCTAAATCACATCTCTAATATATATATATATATATATATATATATATATATATCTGTTAGAAAGATGAGAGACAGAGGGATACAATTTGGACATAGGGAAGTTACATTTTTAATATTATTTGTGACATGTACTGCAGTTTGGTAAAATCTGCATATATCTTTATGCACATACGTTGGGGTCAGTATCAGAAGACTTATGAGGAGAGGCTGAAGGATCTAAATATGTAAACCCTGGAAGAGAAAATGCAGGGAAGATACTGATGTAGACCTTCAGATACCTGAAAGGTTTTAATAATGGAAATAAATCAGTAGAAATAGGGGTCACAAAATGAAACTCCAGGGGAGACAACTCAGAACCAGTGACACGACATGTTTCTTCATGGAGATTTTAGTGGATGCCTGGAATGCCTCTTCAGAGGTGGTAGTGAAGATGTAAACTGTTATGATGGCTTTACCGAATGATGGTATATAAAACTCAAAAATAAATAAATAAATAAATAATTCAAAGGGGCATGGGATAAACACTGTGGATCCCTAAAGGCTAGAGGATGAAAATGAAGAAAGGGTGCATGGGGGTAACTTGCTGGTGTGGCAGTTACTACTCTTAAGCAATAAGCCTTAATGCTTTTGGTACAATTAAAACATTGTTCTCTGCTTCAATGGCAGGGGGAAAAGGAGTTGGATTCAGTCAACAAGGGCCTTTTTACGGTCTGGGAAATTGATAAGCATTGGGGTAACCTGTACGGAGCAGCAGTTACTACTCTTAACAGAAGGCATGGGATTACTACCCTTAACCAATAAGCCTTGAGGCTTTTGTTGCAACTGCAACAGTGCTCTCCACTTTGACAGCAGTGCGCTTGGGGGATGGATGGAAGAGGAATTGGATTCAGATGAGGCCCTGATGTTTATGTCTGGGGCACTGATACACAGACATAAGAAAAAAGCACAGGACTGCTTCTAAGGCCAAACCCATAAGCAAAGCAGATTAAGCAGCACTGTCTGAATTTTCAAATGTTGCTAGCATTAAATGTTTATGGGTTATCATAAGGCTAGGGATAACTGCATGGAGTGTCAGTTGCTACCTTTAAGAGAAACAAGAGGGTAACTTTTACAGCATGGCCAATACTACCACAAGAAGTTTGCTGGGCAGATTGGACCATTTGGTCATTTTTCTGCCATCATTACTATGTTATATATGTTTAAAAGCAGACTTATGCTTATAATTTGCTTTGAAAATTTGCATGTAAATGCCCTGGTATAGGCATAACTCACCTGAACAAAGTTATTATCTATTCTATCAAGAAAATAACTTTTGTGGATGAACTTTAAATCAAAAAGTATGTAATTTTCCCCTTCCCAATGACACCTCTCTTCATTTTGCATGAAACTGGCAAATGCTTTGTCTTTCACCTTGACCTATTTGGATAAACAGATGATAAATGCAATATTTTAAGTCAGTTAATGAATTAATTAACTCAATCCATAAAACTGATTTATGTTAAATGTATTATAAATAATAATTTTAACAGTTTGCAATTCACTTCGAATGTGTCTATTTTAAATGAAATGGGACAGAAATCTCAATAAATAGATAAATAAACCATGCTGTCTAGACCAACTAAGTCAAAGCTGGTGCAGACACTGCAGAGAGCCATCAGAAAGTAGGGATGTGTGTTTGAAATATTTTTTTGTGGTTTGGTTTGTTCATTTGGATCATTTGCCTCAGGGATTCATTCCATATGGTTTAGGGCCAAACATAATTATGTTTTTTTCATGTCATTTATTTGGGTTTTTTCCATAATAGTCCATGGGGGAAGCAATGCATCCTATTTTGCTCTAAAATAAAGGTTTTCTATATAAGTATAGTGCAATTTGAAAGCAGACATCAGCAGCAGAGGAAAGAGCACTTCAGGATACCATGCGTGGGGTAAAGTGGAACCAAGAGTGGCATGAGTTTCCCAAAGCACTGTGAATGTTAAAATTGGCCCAAACAGTGGCATCAACATTCAACAACACTGTAAAAGAAGCAAAGCATCAGCAACATTGGGTGAACCCCCCCCAGATCCAAAAGAAGAGTGTAGAGTAACAATAACACTTGCATGAAGACTCCAAAACACCAAAAGATTGGCAAAGAGCACTAATGGCAGTGGCATGAGCAACCTAAGGCACAAAAAGTTCAGCAAAGCTGCACTGTCAGCGGTATGAATATCCCACAACAGCATGAGAAGGGGAAAGCAGCTCCCGTAGTGGCATTAACACCCCAAAGCTTGAAAAGAGGGACAAAGGTGACCTACAAAAATGGCATGGACACTCCAAGGTACCTAAACAGGTCAAAGGAAAACAACAGCAGTGGCAAGAACATCCCAAGGAATCAATCGAATGTTTGAAGCCTTACTGGAAAGGCTTATGCTGCCATGATAGGAAAATGTGTTATATCCTTTTCTTTCTGAGGATCAATCAGGTATCTTTCTAATGAGTGGTTGGAATCCATGTATAAACATTTGACAGAAAAATCAAACCACTGTGTTGGTTACCACAGAAAAGTCTAGGAATTACTTCTACAATGTATGTGTAATAGTTTCTAACTTTATTCTATTCAAGGTTGAGAGTAAGGTGATTTTTCTCTGTCCCAGACCAAACATTCCTTTTGGAACAACAAAGAGGAGTGGACCTTCTTATAGCATGTAAGCTCCTTCTCATTAGGTAGGATTAGGATATTTCCAAGTTGTTCCCTTTCCTGGTGAAAAAATTACTTTTGTCAATTAACTTATAAACAAAAAACAGTAAACCCTCTGTTTAATTAGTGCAGGGTACAGTAGGTAGCATATTTCCATGCTGAGATAATTAACAATATGAGTGTTTTTGCCAGAGGTATGGGAAAAAGGTTGTTGCATAAAAATTTTAAAATTTAAAACAATTATAATGACAAATAAATGTGTGTGTATATATATATATATATATATATATATATATATAGCGCAAATAGAATTAAATATAAAAGTTATTAAAACTAAACTGTCATGAAAACAAAGAAAGAATAATAAATGTTTAAAAGTTTCATAATTGATGCATTAATAAAAAATACTTCGAACAAATAATCTATCATTTTCTCTTTAATAGAGAATAGTCTTTAGTGAACTCTTAGTAGTAAATAATGAGGTACATATTCAGCTTCCGAGCATTTAAGTAAGTTAGTCAGATACATTTATATGGCTAGCTTAACTGGGATATTCAGTGGTGTGGCAGTGCCGCTGAATATACCCAGCTATGTTGAAGTTAGCGGGATATGTATATCCGGATAACTTTAGACCAGCCCAATGGTGTGGTACGAGTTAGCTGAGTTAGCCAATTAACCCATCTGACTAACTCTCATACAGAGAGGTGCACTACTTCCTATCTCAACCCCCTACCTAAGTTATCCGGCTAAATTCTAGACATATAACTCGCTATCCAGCTAGAATTTAGCCAGATAAGCCATTTAATATCATGGCCTCCATATGCATATGCTTAATGTTTGTTTTGATATGCAGTCAGCCACACCCCTAGCTGTGTTGTGAACAACTTGAACGTGAACATCTCTTGCCATGGTGCAACTGACTTAACCTCAAGTGCAGGCCCTAAGGTTTATGTCGACGACGGGCAAACAAGTCTTCACACGGGCCAGGCTATGACAGAATCCAAGAGTCTATATGATGATAAGGCTAAGGCTAGAGACTTGGCAGAGGCAAGGCTGATGGCTTGAGACAAGGCTGGTGGCTTGCGCAGAGTAAGACAGAAGACCGAAGTGGAACTGAAAACTTAAGTAGAGCTGAAGGCTTGAGCAAGAGTAGAACTGGAACCAGGATGATACAGGAATCAGGAGACCTTGCTGAGGAAAGCTGAAGAGTCAGAAGAGTCCTTTTATTGGGCAACCAGCAGTGATATCATCTTAGGGCACCACAGGCTTTTCCCACTACAGGCCCTTTAAGAGATGTGCTGTTGTGCATGCAAGTGCCAAGCAGGAGTGGTGACATCACCTGTGAGTCAGCAGTGTTTCCATGCCACAAAGATGGCAGTGGTGGCATCGGAGTGAGTGAAGTTGCTCATGGGCCTTTCCTGTGAGGATGAACATAACAGTCTCCCCTCTTCTAAGCCCTCTCCTCAAGCCTCCTCTCCTCAGCTTCTGAGGATACAAAGGTACTTCTTTACAAACTGGGGCCTTGAGGGTCCAAACACAGGATCCAGAGATTCTTTGGTTTTGGGATTGAAGCAAAGAATCATTCAAGGCTAAAGGCTTGGATGAAGACAAGGCTGTGAAACTGTCAGAACTATACATCAATGGTCATCAACTCATCAAAGCTGAAAAATAATCTGTTGGTCTTACAAAGTGGTGAATGTTTGAGATTAGTAAGTGAATTGTGTCAAATCCTGGACATCGGAAACACCATCTACCAGATGGCAAGCAACCTCTGCTGAATTGTTAAAAGTTTTTAATTTCATGCATCAACAATGCTGGCATGATATCACAGCAAGATTTCCACTGATTGATTTGGAAAAGTATAAAAGGGAGGGAGGAGAGAGGCTCATTAGGGCCTATAGGCCTTCAATCATTTATTTTTCACAGCAGAGACACTTAACCAGCTATATACTTTTGAATATAGTTGGTTAATTCTAAAATTATTCATCTAACTATAGCCAGATAAATTTATACTGAACCAGTGATGTTCAAAATAATATGTGGTTATGTTTTAAGTTATCCAGCTATGGTAAACTGGTTAACTTTAATTTGGGATTTTCTGAAGATCATTTATCCCAGTAAATATCACAGATAACTTATCTGGCTAGAATTAGCAGCGTAAGTTATCCGTTTCCCAATTTTTGAAGACTTGCTTCAGAGATCAGATTACACCTCTTACATTGATTTTCCAGTATTTCTAACTTCTGATGTACCATATATTTAGCTTTAATCAAGGCAGTGTAACAACAGTGCTTTTCTTTTTGCTTAGTCCAAACAGTAGCCAGTCTCTGTTCTAGTTTTCCAACCACTTAATCTGGGTTTTCAATTGAAAATGTAACTCTGTTAGAAATACTAAAGTACTATCAATTCTCCTGGCCAGGGTTTTCTCCAATTCAAAGACAGCAGTCCACAAATGGTCCAGAGTTACTGTTTCTGGGTCAACAGGAAGTGGCTGTGCTTCTAAACTCTGTAGTTGGGAATGGAAAGATATAGAAAAATTCCTTTCTGTTTGAGTACCAACTACTTGCAAGGGAAACTCCATCACACAACTGAGATCATCATTACTCCTGAATCTCATTCCTGTTGATATTATCCCATATTTTCTGAATTGTTTAAGTCTATTCAGCTAAGGTGGAAGTTGTTTTTGAGTAGGAAGTAGGACGTGTCCTTAATCGGTGTATATCTTTTATATTGACTTCCTTGTAAGTATGAAATAAAGTTAAAAAGTAAGAAATAGGTTTCTTATGAACCTGACTAGTTAAATTTGTTTCTACAGGCTAGGGCTAAGTCCAACAATGTGAATGATGCATTGAATTTATTTTGGTCAATTAACTATAATCTTGTAGGGTTATACTTTCGTGATTTCTTGCTTGTTACCTGGATTTGTACTGGGTCTCTCCAATTTTTGGTCTTATTTAGGTGGTGAAGGGGTGGGATGTATGTTATATTTCCTTTATGAGGATTTTCTTTTTCCTTTTTGATAAGTGAATAATTCCTTTGAAGCCTTGCCATTTCTTCAGAAAGTATTTTGCTTTTTTATCTATAGAAATTTATTATTAAAAAGAAGTGATCAAAGAAAGCTTGAGGAATGGTTGAATAGAACAAAACAACAGTCATGCATTTGGGGTGTAGAAATCTCAGGGATTGGTACATATTAGGAGGAGGTGAGAATCTGATGTACACCAAGCAGGAGTGAGATCTCAGAGTGATAGTGTCTGATAATCTCAAGGTAGCAAAACAGTGCTAAAATGATGGCTAGAACTAGAGAGATGCTGGGATATAGAAGAAGTGGCTATAGGTGATAATTCCTCTGATAAGATCAAATTTAGAATGCTGTGTGTGTATATTCTAGAGCAGTGGTTCTCAACCCTGTCCTGGGGACCCCCCAGCCAGTCACGTTTTCAGGATATCCACAATAATATGCATGAGAGAAAAGTTGCATACAC